>NC_044301.2:1559492-1724737 GCF_004027225.2 Strigops habroptila | reverse complement strand
TGGTTGATGAAGAGAAGGCAAGCTGGTTTTGCTGTGTTTGATTTTATTTTATCCCATACAATCCTATCTTAAGTCTTTTTCCTGTCTTTACTATTTTTTCTAACAAGTTTCTGCTTGCCATGCTGTTCAGTTTCACAAGTAATTTGTTCCAGTCCCTTTTCTATTTCAAGTGCTGTATTTCAGCTCTGCTCTGTGCTAATTTAAAAATAATTGCTACTTCAGACCTTCAGTCAAGTCATAGTCGAACTAACAGAAATGGGATGGGGTTTGTGCTGAAGGGACTGTCTGGAGGTGGTGCAGAAAGCCCTTGTTTTACTCAGGAATCAAATTCTGTGTATTTCCAATCATTGTACAGATTGTACTGACAGCTTTTTCCTGTTTACTGCTCAGCTTGTGAAGGCTGAGCGGACTGTGTCTGGCCCTGCTTGTCCTCCCTCCAAAAGTCTGCTTGCAAAAATACCCGGTGGATCACTGTATGTTAGAAATTCAAGTTCCAAGAAGGACACTTTTGTTTATTTGCAGCTTCAATAACTGTTTCACAGAACCATGGAATGGTTTGGGTTGGAAGGGACCTTCAAGCTCATCTAGTTCCAATCCCCTGCCATGGCCAGGACACCTTCCAGTAGACCAGGTTGCTCCAAGCCCCATCCAACCTGGCCTTGAATGCTGCCAGGGATGGGGCAGCTACAGCTTCTCTGGGCAACCTGTGCCAGGCCCTCACCACCCTCCACAGGGAAAGAACTTCTTCCTAAGATCTCATCTCAATCTCCCCTCTGTCAGTTTAAAGCCATTCCCCTTTGTCCTGTCCCTACAGGCCCTTGTCAAAAGCCCCTCTCCAGGTTTCTTGTAGCCCCTTTAGGCACTGGAAGCTGCTCTAAGGTCTCCCCGGAGCCTTTTCTTCTCCAGGCTGAACAAGCCCAGCCTCTCAGCCTGTCCTCCATAGCAGAGGTGCTCCAGCCCTTGCAGCATCTCTGTGGCCTCCTCTGGACTCACTCCAACAGCTCCATGTCCCTCTTGTGGTGTTGCCCCCAGAAGTGGATGCGGGACTGCAGGGGGGAGTCTCACAAGAGCAGAGTAGAGGGGGAGAATCACCTTCCCTCGACCTGCTGGTCACACTCCTCCTGATGTAGCCCAGTTATATGGTTTGGCTTTCTGGGCTGTGAGCACACACTGCCGGCTCACGTTGAGCTTTTCGTTAACCATTGCCCCCCAAGTCCTTTCTCCTCAGGGCTGTTCTCCAATCCAGTCTCCCCAGCCTGTATTTCTGCTTGGGATTGCCCCAACCAAGGGGCAGGACCTTGCACTTGGCCCTGTTGACCTTCATGAGGTTCACCGCTGGCTTGTCCAGGTCCCTCTGGATCCCATCCCTTCCCTCCAGTGTATCAACGGAACCACACAATTTAGTGTCATCGTCAAACTTGCTGAGGGCGCCCTCAATCCCACTGTCCATGTGTAATGGATGGGAACCTAGCTGAGAGTTGATTCCCTCTCGTCCTGGGTTCAGCTATAGCAGTCATTTTTCTCCTTCTTAGTAGCTGGTGCAAGTGCTGTGTTTTTTAACATTCAGCCTGGGAACAACGCTGATAACACCGATGTTTTTAGTTGTTGCTAAGTAATGTTTACTCCGACCAAGGACTTTCTCAGTCTCATGCTCTGCCAGGGAGGAGGGGAAGCCAGGAGGAAGCAGAGGCAGGACAGCTGACCCAAACTAGCCAAAGGGGTATTCCATACCATGGCACGTCATGCCCAGTATATAAACCGGGGGGAGTTACCCAGAAGGCCCAGATCACTGCTCGGGTCGGGCTGGGTATCGGTCGGCAGGCGGTGAGCAATTGTATCCTCTCCCCTTGTTTATTTCCCTTATCATTATTATTGGTGGTGGTAGCGCAGTAGTGGTTTTGTATATACCTTAGTTACTGGACTGCTCTTATCTCAACCCATGGGAGTTACATTCTTCCGATTCTCCTCCCCATCCCTCCGGGAGCAGGGAGAGGAAGAAGGGGGGGAGTGAGCGAGCGGCTGCGTGTTCTGAGTTTACCGGCTGGGCTCAAACCACGACATCTCTCATGACTGAGAGCCATAACAAAGTATGTTGTTTGTCACAGTGTATTCAGCAGAGGAAATGTTCATCATGTCTGTCAGAAAGAGGCAGGAAAACATAGGTGTGCAGCTGTTCTATGACCTTCATACTTGGCCAACGCTCTCAGCGTGGACAGCAGTGAGATCATGAGAAACTGCACGGCCACACAAATAAACAATTAGAGGTATGGCATAAAGCCAGTTGTTTTGATAAGGGTATAAAAGCAGGACCCTCTTGGGGCCATGAGAGAAGCCTCACCTATGGGTGGACACACTGTGTAGGAATTTTCCCAATTACCTGAGACTCCTGGCATCGGCTGCAATGGGGCTTCCCAGCTTAAAGTGTGGGCCCGCATGATGGTTCAGTGGTGATTGGTGATGTATTTCTTCTTAATCTCTGTTCTCTCTATGCAGTAATGATTTAATGCATTGCTAACTGTCTTCAGTACTTATATACCTATATCTCTGATTTGCTTTATTGTACTTATTTACTATATAGAGAGAGATATTTACCTGACTTACATTAGTGTGCTTGCTTTAGTGTGCTTATTGGCTTTAGTGTGCTTGTTTAATAAACTGTGCATATTATACAGCTAGGGTGTGGTCATTTTGTGGCATACCCTGTCTGTCAGCAGAACACCATGTTGCTGACAAAGATGTTGAACAGGATCGGTCCCAACACTGACCCCTGAGGGACACCACTTGTCACCGATTGTTCTGCCGACAGACAGGGTACGCCACGAAGTGACCACACATGAGCTGTATAATATGTAGAGTTTATTAAATAAGCACACTAAAGCCAATAAGCACACTAAAGCAAGCACACTAATGTGAATTAGGTAAATCTCTATATATATAGTGAATAGGTACAATAAGGCAAATCAGAGATATAGGTATATAAGTACTGAAGAAAGTTAGCAATGCATTAGATCATTACTGCATAGAAAGAACAGAGATTAAGATGACATATGTTACCAATTACCACTGAATCATCATCTAGGCCCATACTTCCAGCTGGGAAGCCCCATTGCAGCCTGTGCCAGGAGTCTCAGGTAATTGCATCCACCCATAGGTGAGGCTTCTCCCATGGCCACAAGCAGGTCCTGCTTTTATACCCTTATCAAAACAACCGGCTTTATGCCAGATCTCTAATCGTTTACTTGTGGGACCCTGCAGTTTCTCATGATCTCATCGTTGTCCACTCTGAGAGCCTTGGCCAGGTGCCCCAGTGCGGCCAAGTATGAAGGTCATAGAACAGCTGCACACTTATGTTTTCCTGCCTCTTTCCAACAAACAGTCACGATGGACATAAACATACATACTCTGCCGAATACACTGTGGCAAACAACATCCTTTGTTATGATTCTCAGTCATGAGAGGGAATCAACTCCCAGCTAGGTTCCCATCTGTTACATTCGGTCCTTTGATTCCCAATCATGACAGAGACACACGAGACACAATGTCTCATAATTGGTACCATAGACAGCAATTTCATATTGTTAATAAAACGAGTGTATCAACTATTATGCACATTGAGGGATGCTATAGTTATATCCCCCAATACTACTACTCAGGTTATATACATTTTCAGTACTATCAGCACAGTGAATATAAGAACTAGAAAGGTTACAACATTTGATATCAACAATATTAGCATTAGCTATAATTGCTACATCTTAATCCATTTGATGTTGTACAAACAATTATCATTAGCATTTTTCTGACAAACTGGTTGTCCACCTCTGTACTCTTGAGGAAAATGCTGAACTTGCTACAACAGCAAGGTTTATTCATGTTACAGATGCGATTATCTTGTCTTCAAGATCTGGTGCCACTCTTCCATCTCCAGCGCACAAGCGAGATGTCAGTCTTTTTTCAGATATCTTCCTAGGGTAATGGCATCACCCAAAGGGCCATAAGACATATGAGGACAGCTAGGATCTGTAGTTTCTGTAAAACACAAAACTAAAACATAATAATATCATTCTCTCAAATAACATTTATTCACAGGGACGTATTCCCATTTTTCTTGTCTGAACTTAATCACTAATACTGCATTGTCTTTTCCCATGGCAATAATTTCAGCTGGCTCAGGTGGGCTGTTGGGTGTTTGAACCCAAACTTTAGCTCCACTATTCAATTGGTCAGTGGATCCAAATCCACAGTTCCCTCGAGTGGTATTTATCTGTGGGCCTTTCCCCCTTCTCACCTGTGCTTTCAACACAGGCAAAATCAACATTTGAGCAACATGGTCTTGTGGCTGAATTAAGATATCTTGATCTCTGCTATTCAACAAAATCACTTTGATCTCCCCTTGATAATCTGAATGGATTATGCCCACAAGTATTTGAACACCTTTGATAGCCAAAGTGGACCTCAGGGCTGTCAAACCAAAGTAACCTGATGGAATATATACCCAAATACCAGTATCAATGACACAAATGCTTCGTATGTTCGATCTATGCATTTGTAAAGAATACAAATCTAATCCTGCAGCATCTGGAGTCACTCGATAAGGTGCTAAAGCTCCCTCCTTTATTTCCCAGTATGTGAGGGTCTCTGCCACTGTTAATGGTTTTATTTGCAAATTGGGAGTAATCATCCTCATTAAAGGGGTTTCCATTTCCCCAATGGGTCTGTTGTTCAATATCTGTAGTGCTTCAAACAAATGGTCTTTCCACGTGTTTAATTTGCCTCCCCCCAGTTTCTTCAACTGTTCCTTAAGCAAGCCATTCATCTGTTCAATTAATCCGGCAGCTTGTGGATAATATGGTATATGAAATATCCATTGGATGTTGTTCATATCAGCAAATTGATGTACCTTCTGGTTTTTAAAGTGTGAACCATTGTCACTCTGAATTTGCAAAGGAATGCCATAGTATAAAATGATCAATTCTAGTGTTTTAATAGTACTAGCCTGGGTTGCTCGTCTACATGGATGTGCTATTAAATATCCAGAGTATGTGTCCACGGCTGTACACACAAATTGACAACCCCGATGGGCCAGCAGAGGACCTATATAATCCATTTGCCAGATTTGCCCTGGTAATTTTCCCCGATTCAATTGCCCTCGTACTATATGCGGTACGGTCCTTTGCTGTGTATGTTGGCAGATGGGGCACTGGGCTATCACCATTTTAATGATATCTGAATTTATAACAATTCTGCGGTCCTGGGCCCACCTGTAAGTGGCTTTCTCTCCAAGATGACTGCATTTCTGGTGTGCCCATTTGGCCAAACCCATCTGTTGTTCGTGATGAGGGTCTTCCACCACGACTTGAGAGATTTTTGCTTGTCCATCTGTAATGGAATTATACCATTGTTCTAGGGTGTCAGCTCCACAGCGAGCATCTATATGGAACACGGTGACTCGAGCTTGTTGGGCGAATGCCCAAATATCCTGCCACAGTTCCTTCCCCCATACTTCTTTGGAATGAATTTTCCAGTCATGTGTGGCCCAAGTTGGGAGCCAGATAGCTAAACCATTAGCGACTGACCATGAATCTGTAAAAATAGAACATCGTACTAGTTCTTCTTGTTTAATTGCCACATATACAGCATGTAATTCAGCATACTGGCTACTTTTACCTTCACCCGTAGTGACTTGGAACTTATTCTGGGATGGGTTATAGGCTACAGCTTTCCAAAAACGTTTCCTGCTAATGTATTTAGCTGACCCATCAGTAAACCAGGTATGCTTCCTCTGTTAATTGGTCTAGGGGTTTTCCCCATTTTACTGGTGATTCTTGTTTGCTATCCAGGTGATCTACATTTGCTGGTTCACTTGCAGGGGCTTTGGCAGCTTTTTCATGGAGTGCTGCCACTCCCCCAACCCCTACTTTGGCTCTATCTTGGATATACCATTTCCATTTAATTATGCTGGCTTCCTGATCATGTCCTATCCTGTGTGTTTTGGGTGAACTTTTACCTACTGCATTATTGGAATTTCAGGCCTTAGTGCCACATCATGTCCAACGGTCATTTGTTCCGTTTCCACTGAGGCCCAGTAACATGCCAATAGCTGCTTTTCGAATGGTGTATACCTTTGCCCAGCTTCAGGTAATTTTCGGTTCCAAAATCCTAAGGGCACTTTCTTCCTACCCTGCTTCTGCCAAAGACTCTAATTGGCTGTCCTGGGTTCAGCTATAGCAGTCATTTTTCTCCTGCTTAGTAGCTGGTGCAGTGCTGTGTTTTTTAACTTTCAGCCTGGGAACAACGCTGATAACACCGATGTTTTTAGTTGTTGCTAAGTAATGTTTATTCCAACCAAGGACTTTCTCAGTCTCATGCTTTGCCAGGGAGGAGGGCAAGCCGGGAGGAAGCAGAGACAGGACACCTGACCCAAACTAGCCAAAGGGGTATTCCATACCACAGCACGTCATGCCCAGTATATAAACCGGGGGGAGTTACCCGGAAGATCCAGATCACTGCTCGGGTCGGGCTGGGTATCGGTCGGCGGGTGGTGAGCAATTGTATCCTCTCCCCTTGTTATTTCACTAATCGTTATTATCATTGGTGGTAGCAGTAGTGGTTTTGTGTTATACCTTAGTTGCGGGACTGCTCTTATCTCAACCCGTGGGAGTTGCATTCTTCCCATTCTCCTCCCCATCCCTCCGGGAGCAGGGGGAGGAAGAAGGGGGGGCGGGGAGTGAGCGAGCGGCTGTGTGGTTCTGAGTTACCGGCTGGGCTCAAACCACGACAGTTCTTTTTGGCGCCCAACGTGGGGCACGAAAGGTTGAGATAACGACAGATCTGACCAGAGTGTGTTTAATCATATTTGTGATAAGCATTCATTGTTACTACTCGTCACAATGGTGATTATTTGGCTCTCAGACGTGTTGCGCTTGATCTCAGAGTTTCAGCATGTTGTACCTTACTTACAGCCACTATTTGCTGTTTTAGCGTTTATCGGCTGGGGGGCCTGGGCTAAGGTTCTTGTTTCACTGTACTTCATGGTAATGACTTGTAATACAATAGACTCATTGATCATGAAACTGGTCTGGTTTGTGCTTCCAGCGTGGCCATCACCACTATACATTGGGAGGTATATAATGAAATATTTTAGCAATTGCATATCTTTTTTTTTCTCCTCGGGGGGTAAACTTACGAAGGAAGCATTCTCTTTCACCCCCCGTTCCCCCACCAGCCTATTTGCAACAGCAATTGAGAGTTCTGAAGGTTTTAGATGGCCTTTGAGTACCCTTGAAACCTGCCTGCTGATTGTGCTGGGGATCAGCATGTTGGCAAACATACGGAGTGTGTTTTACCCACGGCCATCCCGTCGTAGGAACATCCTATTTCGTTTAATGTCAAAAATTCAGCAGTATCAGGTTCGAATCTGGTCTAGGGTTAGATGACGATATAGGAGGACCACCAGGAGATTTTCCCTGAGGCTGGACAGTTATGAGTGGCAGGGTGTGTGGGATAGTATGGGCAAGTACCTAGGCCAGTGGGCCCCTCCAGTGCTTTGGAACTTCACCACTGAACAAGTGCAACATCCGGAAAAACTAGTAAAACACTTAAACGAGGTGTGCTGTCGTCCTGGTTATACCAGAGAGGGACAAATCTTGGCAACGTGCTGGGGCTTGGCCTATGCCTACAGAGCCCTGCTCAACACTATCCAGCACCTTCAAAGGGAAAAAAATGTCTCTGGATCTGATGGCAAAGCAACAGACAACGCAGCTATGCCAACTACAAGCACAGCAGCTACTCAGACCCTGACCACAACAGTCAACACAGCTACTCCAAGTACAGCAGCTACACCAACCCCAGTGACAAGCACAACAGCTACTCAAACCCTGACCACAACAGACAACGCAACTACTCCAACTTCAAATACAGCAGTTACACCAACCCCAGTGACAAGCACAACAGCTACTCAAACCCCGACAGCAACAGACAATGTGGCTACTCCAAGCACCACAGCCACACCAACCCCAGTGACAAGCACAGTAGCTACTCAAACCCCGACAGCAACAGACAATATAGCTACTCCAAGCACCACAGCTACACCAACCCCAGTGACATGCACAGTAGCTATTCAAACCCCGACAGCAACAGACAATATAGCTACTCCAAGCACTGCAGCTACACCAACCCCAGTGACAAGCACAGTAGCTACTCAAACCCCGACAGCAACAGACAATGCAGCTGTTGGTGTTACTCAACTCCCAAGCACAACAGCTGCACCAACCCCAGCAATAGACATTGCAACCACTCCAATCCTAGTGGCAGACACTGCAGCCACTCCAACCACAGTGACAAACACTGCAGCTAAACCAAATGTCCAGTTTGTGACAATGTCTGTTGCCCCTGTAAGCAAAAGCAAACGAAAGGCACAAAGAGCAACCCGTGAAGCGAAGAAAGATGAAGACCCAGTGCCATTACTATATGCAACAGCACCTGAACAAGAGTTACTACTACGTGGGTCAGAGGAAGAGGAAGAAGAAGAAGAGGTCACTTCTCGACCCCGGACCTCAACCGAACTACGGAATATGCGAAAAGATTTCACCCGTCTTTCAGGGGAGCACATTGTCACCTGGTTGCTCCGGTGCTGGGACAATGGGGCCGACGGTCATGAACTAGAAGGTAGGGAAGCCAAGCAGCTGGGATCACTTGCTAAGGAAGGAGGAATTAACAAAGCGATTGCAAGAGAGAAGCGAGCCCTCAGTCTTTGGAGGCAGCTCCTGGCAGCTGTGAAGGAAAGGTTTCCCTACAAAGACGATATTACGAATCGCTCAGCCAACTGGACCACGATAGAGAAAGGCATCCAGTCCCTGAGGGAATCAGCCATTATAGAGATGATCTATCGTAGGCCGGATTCCAGGAACACATCCGTAGACCCAGATGAAGTCGAATGTACACGACCCATGTGGCGGAAACTTACACGGAGTGCGCCATCATCATATGCCCACACATTGGCATCAATGACCTGGAATGACGGAGTATCACCAACAGTGGATTGCCTGATTCGTCAACTCCGAGAGTTCGAAGACAATCTCACCCCTTCCATCATTTCAGCTGTGGAAAAACTGTCCCAGGAGTTCAAACAATTGAGAGACGATTTATCCGATCTATCCAGCTCCCCACGCGTACCAACCCATGTCTCAGCTATCAACAGAAGGCGCCCTACTGCTCGAGAAAGAAAATATACGAGGTACACGCCACGGGCCACCCTATGGTTTTACCTGCGGGATCATGGAGAAGACATGAGAAAGTGGGATGGAAAACCTACTTCAGCTCTGGAGCAATGGGTGCGTGAACTGAAGAGGAGAACAATGGTCAAGGATGATCCTCCCAGGAAAGCTGCTGCTCCAGTCTCTGGCGAGCAGTTTCCCAGATGGAGCGAAAGAGCTGATTTTACTCCAGCTCCTGTGATAAGGAATACTAATCCCTTTCTACAAGACAGAAGTGGAGAATTTTGTGATCACTATTAGAGGGGCCCTGCCTCCAGCCAGGTGGAGGAGAGGGATAATCGGGTTTACTGGACTGTGTGGATCAGATGGCCTGGCACATCAGTCCCACAGAAGTATAAGGCTCTAGTAGATACCGGTGCACAGTGTACTCTGATGCCATCAAGGTATCAAGGGGTGAAACCCATTTCTATTTCTGGAGTGACAGGAGGATCCCAAGCGTTAACTATGCTGGAAGCTGAAATCAGCCTGACTGGGAGGAAGTGGCAAAAGCACCCCATTGTAACTGGTCCAGGGGCTCCATGCATCCTTGGCATAGACTATCTCAGGAGAGGGTATTTCAAAGACCCAAAAGGGTATAGATGGGCTTTTGGTATCGCTGCCTTGGAGACAGAGGAAATTAAGCAGCTGTGCACCTTGCCTGGTCTCTCAGAGGATCCTTCTGTTGTGGGGTTGCTGAAGGTCGAAGAACAACAAGTGCCAATTGCGACCACAACAGTGCACCGGCGGCAATATCGCACCAACCGAGACTCCTTGATTCCCATCCATAAGCTGATCCGCAGACTGGAGAGCCAAGGAGTGATCAGCAGGACCCGCTCACCCTTTAATAGCCCCGTATGGCCAGTGCAAAAGTCTAATGGAGAGTGGAGATTAACAGTAGACTATCGTGGCCTGAACGAAGTCACACCACCATTGAGTGCTGCCGTACCGGACATGTTAGAACTTCAGTATGAACTGGAGTCAAAGGCAGCCAAGTGGTATGCCACAACTGACATTGCCAATGCATTTTTCTCAATCCCTTTGGCAGCAGAATGCAGGCCACAGTTTGCTTTCACTTGGAGGGGCGTCCAGTACACTTGGAACCGACTGCCCCAGGGGTGGAAACACAGCCCTACCATCTGCCATGGATTGATCCAGACTGCACTGGAACAGGGGCAAGCTCCAGAACACCTGCAATACATTGATGACATCATCGTGTGGGGTGATACAGCAGAAGAAGTTTTTGAGAAAGGGAGGAAAATAATCCAAATCCTGCTGAAGGCCGGTTTTGCCATAAAACGGAGTAAGGTCAAGGGACCTGCACAGGAGATTCAATTTTTGGGAATAAAATGGCAAGATGGACGCCGCCAGATCCCCACAGACGTGATCAACAAGATAACAGCAATGTCTCCACCAACTAACAAGAAAGAAACACAAGCTTTCTTAGGTGTTGTGGGGTTCTGGAGAATGCACATCCCAAATTACAGTCTGATTGTAAGCCCTCTCTACCACGTGACCCGGAAGAAGAATGATTTCAAATGGGGCCCTGAGCAACAACAAGCCTTTGAACAAATGAAACGAGAAATAGTTCATGCAGTAGCCCTTGGACCAGTCCGGGCCGGGCCAGATGTGAAAAATGTGCTCTATACCGCAGCTGGGGAGAATGGTCCTGCCTGGAGCCTCTGGCAGAAAGCTCCAGGGGAGACTCGAGGTCGACCCCTTGGCTTTTGGAGTCGGGGATATAAAGGATCCGAGGCCAGCTACACTCCCACTGAAAAAGAGATACTGGCAGCCTATGAAGGGGTTCGAGCTGCCTCAGAAGTGATTGGAACTGAAGCGCAGCTCCTCCTGGCACCCCGGTTGCCTGTGCTGGGCTGGATGTTCAAAGGCAGGGTCTCCTCTACACATCATGCAACTGATGCTACATGGAGTAAGTGGGCCGCACTAATTACACAACGAGCTCGAATAGGAAATCCCAGTCGTCCAGGAATTCTAGAAGTCATCATGGACTGGCCAGAGGGCAAAGATTTTGGGATGTCACCAGAAGAGGAGGTGACGCGTGCTGAAGAGGCCCCACCATATAATGAACTGTCAGAGAGTGAAAAGCAATATGCCTTGTTTACTGATGGGTCCTGCCCTATTGTGGGAAAGCATCAGAGATGGAAGGCAGCTGTGTGGAGTCCCCTGTGACAAGTTGCAGAAACTGCTGAGGGAGAGGGTGAATGGAGTCAGTTTGCAGAGGTGAAAGCCATCCAGCTGGCCTTGGACATTGCTGAACGAGAAAAATGGCCAGTACTTTATCTCTGTACTGACTCATGGATGGTGGCAAATGCCCTGTGGGGGTGGTTGCAGCAATGGAAGCAGAGCAACTGGCAACGCAGAAGTAAACCCATCTGGGCTGCTGCATTGTGGCAAGATATCGCTGCTCGGGTGCAGAACCTGGTGGTGAAGGTACGCCACATAGATGCTCATGTACCCAAGAGTCGGGCCACTGAGGAACACCAGAATAACCAGCAAGTGGATAAAGCTGCTAAGATTAAAGTGGCTCAGATGGACTTGGATTGGCAACATAAGGGTGAATTATTTTTAGCCCGCTGGGCCCATGACACCTCAGGCCATCAAGGCAGAGATGCAACATATAGATGGGCTCATGATCGAGGGGTGGACTTAACGATGGACACTATTGCCCAGGTTATTCACGAATGTGAAACGTGCTGCAATTAAGCAAGCCAAGCGGTTAAAGCCTCTCTGGTATGGAGGACGATGGCTGAAGTACAAATATGGGGAGGCCTGGCAGATTGACTATATCACACTCCCACCAACCCACCAGGGCAAGCGCTATGTGCTTACCATGGTGGAAGCAACCACCGGCTGGCTGGAAACATACGCTGTGTCCCATGCCACTGCCCGGAACACTATCCTGGGCCTTGAGAAACAAGTCTTGTGGCGACACGGCACCCCAGAGAGAATTGAGTCAGACAATGGGACTCATTTCCAGAACAACCTCATAGACACTTGGGCCAAAGAGCATGGCATTGAGTGGGTATACCACATCCCCTACCATGCACCAGCCTCTGGGAAAATCGAACGGTACAATGGGCTGTTAAAAACTACCCTGAGAGCAATGGGTGGTGGGACTTTCAAACACTGGGATACACATTTGCCAAAAGCCACCTGGTTGGTCAACAGTAGGGGATCTGCCAACAGGGCTGGCCCAGCCCAGTCAGAACTTTTACGTACTGTAGAGGGGGATAAAGTTCCTGTGGTGCACATAAAGAATTTGTTGGGGAAGACAGTCTGGGTTATTCCTGCTTCAGGTAAAGGCAAACCCACTCGTGGGGTTGCTTTTGCTCAGGGACCTGGATATACTTGGTGGGTAATGCGGGAAGATGGGGAAGTCCGATGTGTACCTCAAGGGGATTTGATTTTGGGGGAAAACAGCCAATGAACTCAATTGTACGCTGTTGCCTGCTCTATAACACTTTTATAGCCCACCAGCTAGATATCTTCAGGTCACCAGCCATTGACCCTGACTTCCCTCCGATCATCACCTCAACAAAGAATGAATTTTGAGGAAACCAGACAAGCTCAGCAGTGACCAGATGAGTTTGGCGGTATCATCAGCAGGTAACAACCCAACACTATGTACCGTCCCTCCTGCCCTGAAAGACTATTACAAGAGATGGAACCTGACATCATGGACTGGATGAGTTCAGGAATTTTACAGGGATTGGTCCATGGACTAGGGAATGATATCTTTCTCTGTGTGTGGGTGTGGGTGTATATATATGTGTATATATGGGACAGGGGTGATGGTGTGCTGAGAGATGTGGGATCTGAGCATGACGTGAATGGTATGGAATAAGGGGTGGATACTGTCCTGGGTTCAGCTATAGCAGTCATTTTTCTCCTGCTTAGTAGCTGGTGCAGTGCTGTGTTTTTTAACTTTCAGCCTGGGAACAACGCTGATAACACCGATGTTTTTAGTTGTTGCTAAGTAATGTTTATTCCAACCAAGGACTTTCTCAGTCTCATGCTTTGCCAGGGAGGAGGGGAAGCCGGGAGGAAGCAGAGACAGGACACCTGACCCAAACTAGCCAAAGGGGTATTCCATACCACAGCACGTCATGCCCAGTATATAAACCGGGGGGAGTTACCCGGAAGATCCAGATCACTGCTCGGGTCGGGCTGGGTATCGGTCGGCGGGTGGTGAGCAATTGTATCCTCTCCCCTTGTTATTTCACTAATCGTTATTATCATTGGTGGTAGCAGTAGTGGTTTTGTGTTATACCTTAGTTGCGGGACTGCTCTTATCTCAACCCGTGGGAGTTGCATTCTTCCCATTCTCCTCCCCATCCCTCCGGGAGCGGGGGGAGGAAGAAGGTGGGGGGGGGAGTGAGCGAGCAGCTGTGTGGTTCTGAGTTACCGGCTGGGCTCAAACCACGACATTGGCATAATTATCATTTACAGAGACATTCAATTCCACTTCTCTGGCCTGTACTGGCCAGAGGTCCAGAGCCTGCTGAATTGCTTGTTTAGCTGTTTCGAATGCTTGCTGCTGCTCATTTCCCCACTCAAATTCATATTTCTTTTGCATTACTTTATATAATGGAGCAAGTATTTGCCCCAAGTGAGGGATGTGTTGTCGCCAAAAGCCAAACAAACTGATAAATCGCTGAGTTTCCACTTTACTTTGTGGGGTAACAAAATCTAAAATCTTCTGCTTAGCTCTGGGCAATATTTCCCGATGACCACAGTGCCACTGAATTTCTAAAAATTTTGCAGTTTGGGTAGGTTCTTGAATTTTGTCTGGATTAATTTCCCAGCCTTTACTTTTCATATGCTGCAATGCTAATTCTAATTGTTCTTGTACTTCTTGCTCATGACTGAGATGCATAACAAAGGATGTTGTTTGTCACAGTGTATTCAGCAGAGGATATGTTCATCGTGACTGTCAGAAAGAGGCAGGAAAACATAGGTGTGCAGCTGTTCTTTCATGGGAAACTTTATTAAAACCACATGTTGTTCAGAACGGTTCAGTTTCAACAAAATCATAATTTTTCACCAAAAACCTTCTGAGCATTTTTATTTTAAATGTAGTGTGTATAAAAAATTATTTGCAAAATAAAATTACATTACTTTCATAGAGCACCTTTTTAATTAATTTTGATGCAGAGAAATCAATAGACTATATTTCAAGGTTCATTTTGAGTTTGTTCTTTGGGTAGCAGGTTGGCTTTTTTTTTTTTTTTGGCTTATCAAGAGAGAATGAGAGTTGGTAAACATGAAGATATGAAGTCACTGAACTGGCACTTCTTCCATTGACTGCACTGAGCTTTGGACCAGATCTTAAAAAAGATTTATGTTCAGTTTGAAGAACTGTAGGAACAGTAATTTATCTGAAGATGCTCTTTATATTTTGAACTGCTACCATTGGCAGTATTCCACAGGAAACAACCATCCTCCATACTTGTACAACACAGAATACAGAAAGGGTTTGCTCTGTTTGCCTAAAAAAACATAGGGTTTGTAATGTGGGTTCCATTTACTTAGTGTCCTCAGAGATCCCTAAATATCATTAACAACACTTTGCCATTTTAAGCTATTAAGCATAGTTTGCTATCCCGTGCCTTTATTTAAATGAAACAGCAGAAGAAAAATGTGTAGTTACCATGTGCCATTATTGTAATTATGGGGCTTAAACCATGCACCTATTCATGACAAAAGGTCTGTCAAGATGGAAATATGTAACAGCAGCTGTTAGTCTATCAAGGTTTTTTCTCCAACTCTCTATCTACCTTTCTATGTATTTATGCACTTGCTGCTGTTCTATATCTCCAACTCCTCACTATTAACATGAAATCCATTAATTTAGTTTCTTATGACTTCAAGAAAACCATCCTAGGTTTTTATGACTAAAGGTGGAATGCAACATGGTGATCAAGGAACTGCCTGCCCTTGGTAAGCAGGACTTGCCGTCGTCTTTGTCTGAAGCTTGTGTTCGTATGATTTGTGCAGGATACATAAACTGGCTATTGATCAGGACTATCAATCACCACGGGCCAACTTGCAAAAGCACACATCTCTGAAGGGTATAGCATGAGCCTGCAATTATGTGTGCTGCCTGCAGCTCAACTCCAGGGGCTGGGAGGGAGAGAGAAAGGAAGATTTGTCAGTACATTGAGACCAAGCCATTAGGCCTTAGTTGAAATAACTTTACTTTTTAGCATGAGTATGACTTAGCACTTAAACATGACTGCTCGCTTAACAGGGGCCCCCTCTGCGGGTGGGGAACTGCCCTTCTGCTCCCTTAGCAGGGAGCCCTCTGAGGGTGGGAACCTGCCCTTCTGGTGAGGCATGATAAGCAATGCGTTAGAATTCGGGCCTGTAGAGAGCTTGCATCTGCTTCTGTAAATTGCTTCTAAGCAGGGGCATCCCTAATGGTAAGATATGATAACAATTTGAACGAAGCACATCATAGCTCACAGGTATTAGCAGTTGATTGATACTACTAAAGCTAAAAGGTAAACACCTGTAAGAATCCTGATTAATACTAACCAATAGACTGTCATTGTAGCCCTAACCCAAGTGTGCAGTAGGATAAGAGAACTACAGTTATATAACTTATCGAATTGTATGTGTGGATGCTTTAGATAAAATTATATCATTATATCAAGATGAAAATGTAAAATATAAAAAACCCTGACATTTACCGTGCTTTGGAGACATGTATGGAGGTTTGAACCCCCACGTGCTCCCGGCGCCAATAAAGGTGTGATTAATAATATAAATAGTTTGCTTCAGCAAAAGCTTGCTTTATCTTTGTTTTTGCATTGTATTCTGCTTGAGCACAATTGTATAGGCGGACGGGAAGAATGTAAATTCCTGAAACTATGAAACAAACAGGAATAAGGGACTTGTGCAGCCGGATATAGGATGTATGGCAGTCATGCTTGATTGAATCAACATCTAATCTGGAAGCAACAGAACAAGGTATAAGATAAGGGCTTTAGGCACAGAGTTAAATAAATCAAAGGAGACTACTAGCCTTTATCAACTAGCTCTTAAAAAAACCCTCCTGGAAGAAAGAATGAAGATTACATCAGCCGCTGGGAGGTGGGATTCATCTTCCTAAAAGTCCTATGAATATGTAAAAGGCTGGACTATAAGAAACTTTGACTCTGTACTCACAAGTGTGCATGCAGGATATGAAAGCATGCACCCAGCACTGTAAATAAACCTTTGCTCCACCGACTTTGTCCCCAGTTAAATTTTTCTAAAGGTGAGCACGTTTCTCACAATTTGGGGGCTCGTCCGGGATATTCGAAACCTCACCTCGGCGGTGGGGAGACGATCACTGAAGGAAGGCGTGCCCCGCTGATTTCAGTGGTCCTTTTGTTTTCCCTCCTTGCCGCTAGAAGATCGACGGTGACAACCCCGGCAGGGGACTCGTGGACCAAAGGGGGGCAGTATTTCCGCGGCAGCCAATAATATCTGTGCACAGAACCCGGGTAAGAAAAGTGACTGTTACGTACTATCCGGGCGGCTGGGATTATGGGGATTGAGAGTGTGTGCCTGAGACGCAGAATCCTCTGCGAAGCGATTGTGTGCCTGAGACGCAGAATCCTCTGCGAAGCGATTGTGGAGTCCTTCTAACTGCAGTTCCGTCCCTCTGCGAGGAGGTCGGCCGGTGAAAGGACGAAGTGTAAGGAAACGGTTAATTGGAATCCCCGGGGAACATGGGAAATGGGACCAGTAAAGGAGGTCCCGGGAAGAAAGGGGGACAGGGGAAATGTCTCCCAGACATACCTCCAGACAGTCCGTTAGGGAGGATGTTATTTGAATGGGGGCAGGAGGGTATGTATGTCCTGCACCAGGGGAAAGGATAAAGCAAGGATGATACATTACTGCATGTTTGAATGGACTAAGGGACCCATCAGACCGGATGTTAATGCTAAGGAGCCATTTAGTCAGGAAGAAAGTGACTATGCAGCTTGTTGGAGGGGAGGCATTATGGTGTTTAAAATAGGGGAACAACAAACTAAGGAAAAAGAAAAAGAACAAGAATGGGACCCTCTCGATTACATACCTCCCCCTTACAATCCTGTCGAATCTCCAGGATTAGAAAGAGAGGAGGAAAGGGAGAGGCCCACTGCGCTTCCAAAACAAGGGGGCCAGAGGTGAAGAAGGACCGAACCTGAGAGATTAACTCGGGACCTGGTCAATTATCCTATGGAAAGAGAAATGCGGGACACGGGGGAGACTTTGGGACTGGTTAGTCTGCACCCATTACGAGAAGTCCCGATGACGGGTGCACCAAATGGGGTGGGATTTGTAAATGTACCCCTCACTAGTACAGAAGTAAGGGGATTTAAGAAGGAAATTAAGAAGTTGTTAGAGGACCCTTTGGGTCTATCTGAGCAGCTGGATCAGTTTTTAGGGCCCAACATTTATACATGGGATGAGATGCAATCCATAATGGGAAGTTTATTTACTCATGAAGAACGACAGATGATTCAAACTGCTGGGATGAGGATTTGGGAAGGAGAAAATCAGCAGGCTGGGATAGGAGGAGAACAGAAACTCCCCTCTGTAAGACCAAATTGGAACCAAAATGATGCTGAGGGGAGAAGAAACATGTCTGATTATCAGACATTGATTATAAAAGGAATTAAAGAAGCTGCCCCAAGGGGGCTGAATTTGGGCAAAGCTTTTGACAACAAACAGGGGAAAGAGGAGTCCCCAACAGAGTGGTTACGATGACTCTGCTGAAATATACGACAGTACTCAGGAATAGATCCTGAAAGTGAAGCAGGCCAGGAATTGTTAAAAGTTAACTTTGTTACTCATGCATGGCCAGATATTAAAAGGAAATTGGAAAAATTGGAGGATTGGCATGACCGAAGGTTGGATGAGTTGTTAAGAGAAGCTCAGAAGGTATATGTGAGGAGGGATGAAGAAAGGCAGAAGGCCAAAGCTAAGCTTATGGTAGCCACAGTACATCAAATGACTAAATGTACATCTGGAACACCCCGAGGGGTGAGATATGAATTGAAGAAAGGAAGGGAAAGTAAAGTTGAAGCCAGAAGAGGTAGAGGAAGGGTTGGTCAAACCAATTGGAAACCGGGAATGGAAGAAAGACAGAATAACCGTGGCAAATGTTATTACTGTGGGCAAGAGGGTCACTTCAAAAGGGAATGCCCACAGCGAGAAAGAGATTTGCAAGTGTTTACAGTCAGCCACCAAGAGGAATGTTGTGAGGAATAGGGGTGTCAGGGGCTCTACCTCCTGGGGTCTGGGAATCGTGAAGAGCCCTTGATAAAGCTGCAATTAGGACCCCAGGGGGAAGAATTTATCTTTTTAATTGATTCAGGGGCTGAAAGAACATGTATTACAGCCCTGCCATCAGGATGTAAGAAGGGACAAAAGACTACCACAGTGGTAGGGGCAAAAGGAGAAGGATTTAAAGTCCCAGTGATAGAAAAGGTAAAAATTTGGGGCAACGGGAAAGATACAGAAGCAGACATTTTACTAGTCCCACAGACAGGACTTAATTTACTTGGTAGGGACTTACAAGCTGAATTAAACATTGGAGTGGTTCCGGAGAAGGGTAAGATAGTGGTAAAACTCTTTGAGTTAACTGAGGAAGATGAGGCAAAAATTCAACCCCAGGTATGGGTCAGAGAGGGGAACCGAGGAGGACTACAAATGGCACCAATTGAAATTAAAGTTAAAGAGACTAGCCGACCTGTAAAAGTGAAGCAATATCCTATATCAACAGAAGGAAGAAAAGGACTGAGACCTGTAATTGAGGCATTACTAAAGGATGGGTTATTGGAACCCTGCATGTCTCCGTATAATACTCCCATCTTGCCGGTCAAAAAGTCAGACAGGATGTACCGACTGGTTCAAGATTTGCGGGAGATAAACAAAATGGTACAAGTACGCCACCCAGTAGTATCGAACCCATATACCTTATTAAGTAAAATTCCACATGAACATAGGTGGTTCAGTGTGATAGATCTAAAAGATGCCTTCTGGGCTTGCCCCTTAGCTGAGGACAGTAGGGATTTATTTGCTTTTGAATGGGAAGATCCAGATACTGGAAGGAAGCAGCAACTTTGATGGACCTCTCTTCCCCAGGGGTTTACAGAATCTCCTAATTTATTTCGACAGGCTTTAGAAAGGGGTACTAGAGCATTTTATAGTTCCACCAGGAATAAAAATCCTCCAGTATGTAGATGATTTATTAGTCTCAGGTAAGAAGGAAGCTAATGTCAGAGAAGCATCCATACAACTGCTGAACTTTTTGGGGAACCAAGGACTGAGGGTATCAAAAACCAAATTACAATTTGTACAAAAGGAAATGAAATACCTGGGTCATTTGATTAGTGAGGGAAAGCGAAGAATCAATCCCGAATGGATTGCTGGAATTACATCTTTAACACTGCCAAGAACTAAAAGAGAAGTGAGGCAGCTATTGGGGTTGCTAGGATATTGTCGATTATGGATTGATAAATATACCCAGTTGGTCAAATTCCTGTATGAAAAACTGGTTGGGGAAGAGCCTATTCAGTGGCAAGAAAATGAGAAGGAGCAATTTGAAAATTTAAAACAGAAATTAATAACAGCTCCGGTTTTAACACTCCCCTCCTTGGAAAAACCGTTTCATCTCTTTGTGAATGTGGAAGGGGGAATTGCGTACGGGGTATTGGCCCAGGAATGGGGGGGGTCAGAAAAAGCCAATAGCTTACTTGTCAAAACTAATGGATCCAGTCTCGCGAGGGTGGCCTACTTGTGTGCAGGCTGTAGCAGCCACAGCAATATTAGTAGAGGAAAGTCGGAAATTGACTTTTGGAGGAGCTCTCATTGTATCTACCCCCCATACCATCAGAACAATTCTGACCCAGAAGTCAGGTTGATGGTTAACCGACTCTCGAATCTTAAAATATGAGGCCATTTTAATGGAAAAAGATGACTTGGTGCTGGTAGTAGATAAGAATCTAAATCCCTCTCAGTTTTTGTATGGAAAAGAAGTAGAAGAGGAGCCAGAACATAATTGCCTGGATTTAATAGACTATCAGACCAAGACTCGAGAGGATTTATTGGATAGTCCTCTCCCTTATGGGAAATCTCTGTTTGTGGATGGGTCTTCCAGGTGTGTGAATGGGAAAAGGTTTAGTGGATATGCTATAATTGATGGGCAAGAAATCACGGTGATAGAATGAGGAAAGAAAAGAAGAAAAAATGAAGATTACATCAGCCATTGGGAGGTGGGATTCGTCTTCCTAAAAGTCCTATGAATATGTAAAAGACTGGACTATAAGAAACTTTGTACTCACAAGTGTGCATGCAGGATATGAAAGCATGCACCCAGCACTGTAAATAAACCTTTGCTCCACCGACTTTGTCCCCAGTTAAATTTTTCTAAAGGTGAGCGCATTTCTCACAAAGGTCTGTGCTTTACTTTACAGCGCGTACTGTGAAGTGATTTCTTTGAATCACATACAAAAAAGATACTTCATCCTTAACAGGTAATTGCACAAGATTGTTACAAACATCCATTAACTAATTTCACAGCTCATGAGGTAAGTTTTCTTCTCCTCATATGATAGGTAGATATGCCAAGCCACAGTAAGTCCAAGTGGCATGCTCAAAACCAGTCACTCTGACGCTGGAGTGCTGACTCCTGAAGTCATCAGGAACTTTGTTGCTAACTTCAAAAAGCAAGACGATAGGCACAACTTTGCCTCAGCATTGCAAGCTCATCATACACCATTTACTTTCCTGAAGGTATCTGCATTACAATGTTTGGGGATGCATTTATCATAATTAAAGCAACAGATACACCTGTGAAGAACATAGGAGTGATTCGTGTCAATAATTCGGAAATCTTAGTGATCATTATGTGTAAAAGAATATGATAAATGTCCCTGTCGACATCACAGTAAGAGGGAAGAAGAGACAAGGGAATAATTCCCTTGGTTAATCACACAATTGCTAAAAGAAATGTTTTGTTCCTTGTTTGGTTGCTTAGATGCTTTTAAGGGGTTAGGAAACCTGGAAATATATTCTGTTATAGAATGTTGTGAAACCTATACAGTGAGCAAATAACCATATAAGAAATGGCGGTAATGTGTGAGGGCTAAGATGGTGATAAGACTCGTGATGGACATCTGTAATGTATATAGTTCCTATGTTTACAAGGTTTTTTGCAAGGTCGTTTGGCAGGCATTGCAGCATACCAGCCTAAAACCGGTTGGGCCGGTTTTGTTGCTAGCCGAAGCAGAAGTTCAGGACACGCCTATCCCTGGAAGGTCGCTGCTAGCCGACGCGGGAAAAGTTGGAGACACGCCTACCCCTGGAAGGTCGCTGCTAGCCGAGGCGGGAAAAGTCCGAAGCGGGAAAGTTTGAGACACGCCTATCCCTGAAAGATATATAAACCAGGGGCGGGAACTGTGGGGTGTGCGTCTTGGTGGGCAGAGACTCCCGGCGCACCCAGCGCTGTTTGCTTGCCTTTATTCGTTTAATAAATTCTAAAAATCCTATTTGGGACTCGATTAATTTATCACACACCCTCTATGACACAAACACTACTTCATATTACATTGAACATGGAAAGGCTTTTTTTCACCCTGTATATTTCCTGTGTGCATTTCTAAACTTAGGAAATTAATCAGGCTATTGAATTTCAAGTTCACATATATTCATTCAGATGTTTTACAATTATTAGTTTGTTAGTCTTGTTCCACTGCTGCTGTGCTATGTTATGTGCTAACAAGCAACATTGCATCATTCGCAAACAAGGTCTGAGGTCTTGCTTGGGTTGTCAGCTGGAGGCAGAAAGGGAGATGTCAGGAAGTCTGTACCTCCGATTCCTGGGGATCAGAGATAATGTGGCAGTGCTGGCTGGAAACTTTCTGCTACGCCAGCTGTTTCTGGGGGGTGGACTGGGGGGTGGAACAGCAGTGTTTGGACCAAAAGCAAAGGTTCATTTGTGTTCTTGCCCCAGCAAAATTTGTGGTTCCAAATCTGTTAGACTTTGATTTTCAGTCAGCTAGGTAGCATTTCAACCTTGCTTCTAGTGAACCCTGAAACACTCAAATCAAGATGTCTGGGAAGTGTACTTGTATGCACTGAATGTAAACACTAGAATTTAAAATAAGTTGCACATTTCAGGTGAACTGATTAAAGCTTACTGCAAAACCAGTTCTGGTTTTGTTTTTATGGTAAATTTGACCTTGGCAAGTATGAGAGACTGATCTGAAATCAGACTCCACTGTCCATTGTCTCAAAGATTGGTCTGAGAAGCTGAGATGGAATTCCACTTATCTTTTGTCTCAGAGATGGGTGGGAGGAGTTAAGACTCCAATATCCATTGCCTGGGAGAAGGGTGTGAGGAGCTGAACTGGGACTCCACCCTCCATTGCCTGAGGGGTGAGGAATTGCTACCCATTATCCCAAGAATTGCTGCAGACACCTGTGTGTGTGCAGACAGGTGCAGTTGAAGAGCTGGCTGCAAGACCAGGGAAACTGGTCCACCAGGAATGTGTAATACGTGACACGAAGAACAGAGGTACTCCCCCCAACTCATTATAAAAGGGGGAAAAGGTAATCACCAAGAGGCACATCGCCAGGGAGCCATTGCCATGAGGATGACTCCAGGAGGACACCTCCGTGAGGACACTCTCCACCGATGACTACTACTGACCCTGAGGGACACCCTCCATGAGACATCACCATGCGGGCAACACTCCATCAGGACACCTCCAGGGGTACCTTCAAGGGGACGACTCGAGAAGGACGCCTCCACGAGGACACCCACCTCTGATGACTACTACGGACTCTTGGGGGACACTCTGCTCC
Source organism: Strigops habroptila (assembly GCF_004027225.2). NCBI lineage: Eukaryota > Metazoa > Chordata > Aves > Psittaciformes > Psittacidae > Strigops > Strigops habroptila. The sequence continues at coordinate 1,701,620 of NC_044301.2, read as the reverse complement.
AATACTGACTACGAACCCTGAAGGACTCCCACCACCGACGACAATAACGACGGATCCCCGGGACACCACTGGATCCATGGTGGTGACTCTCTCTCTCTCTCTACCTCGAATTCTTGCTTCATTTCCATCCTTTTTTCCAATCTGTCCTATTGCTATCCCCTTTATTACAATAATTTCCCTTTTTTATAATAATTGTCTTTTTGTAATAAACCAACTAATCAGTTATGGTACTTGACCTCGTTTGCGTCTTAATTTCACTCTTGGGATCATGAACTGAAACAGGGTCCAGCACTGGGGTTTTCTCCAATCAGACCCTGACAGCAAGTCTTACCAAATACTTGCTTCTGAACTGCATTTTATCAAACCTGGAAAAACAGCACTATGACACTGCTTGTTAATTATCAGTTGGAAAGTCAGATTCAGGTAACACTCAGCTTTCCAGATACATGACTGATGGCAATTTTAAAGGAAAAGTGTCAAAATATGCAGGCTCTGGAAGTTGACATTTACAAAGTTAAAAAGGTTTAAAATATGGGTAAAAAATCAGTCTGAAGGAGATGCAGACTGCAATGTCCTGTCTCTGAATTGGAGGCATGGATTCGACAGATGGACCACTGGGTGGATAAGGAATTGACTGATGGTTGCGCTCAAAAGAGTTGTGGTCAATGGTTCAATGTCGAAGTGGAGATCGGTGTAATGGATGGGAACCTAGCTGGGAGTTGATTCCCTCTCATGACTGAGAATCATAACAAAGGATGTTGTTTGCCACAGTGTATTTGGCAGAGTATGTATGTTTATGTCCATCGTGACTGTTTGTCGGAAAGAGGCAGGAAAACATAAGTGTGCAGCTGTTCTATGATCTTCATACTTGGCTGCACTGGGGCGCCTGGCCAACGCTCTCAGAGTGGACAACGATGAGATCATGAGAAACTGCAGGGTCCCACGAGTAAACGATTAGAGATCTGGCATAAAGCCAGTTGTTTTGATAAGGGTATAAAAGCGGGACCCTCTTGTGGCCATGGGAGAAGCCTCACCTATGGGTGGATGCACCGCATAGGAGAGATTTACCTAATTCACATTAGCGTGCTTGCTTTTAGTGTGCTTATTGGCTTTAGCGTGCTTATTTAATAAACTCTGCATATTATACAGCTAGTGTGTGGTCACTTTGTGGTGTACCCTGTCTGTCGGCAGAACATTTTGGCGTAGCTAGCAGGATATGAAACAAAATGGCATTTTTTAAGATAAAGAAAAAGGCTCCTAAGACAGTGAAGCTGGATATCCCTGGCTGGGAACAATTACCTTATCGTAACATACCTGCTGAATGGTTGTGTTATGATTTGTGTGAGAATTGGGACTCCTGTTTGAATGAGGCAGAACCTCCTGATGTAGTTAAATGTTTGCAAAAAGTTTCAGTAGAAAAAGGAGAGGAATTAATTGCTCTGGGGAGATGGGGGTGGATCCTGCTGGCTGCATACCGAAAGCAGCATCAGTGGGGAGAGCGAATACAGAGGGAGAAGATGGATTTGGAAAAACAAGTTTGTGAATTGCAGGGAAAAACAGTTATGTTAAAATGCCAAAATCGATTACTAACTGATAAATTGGACACTTATCAAACGGTAGCAGAAAAAGCGGCTGTTCGGGTCGCCCAGTATAAATATAGAAAGCGAAGAGGTCGAGTAAACCAGCAAAAAGTGCATGCAGTGATTGCAGAGGCAGGAAGGAATTGGGACCATGAGAAATGGGACGGAGATGTGTGGGATTTAACCGAGTTGGACAGTAGTTCAGAGGGTGAGGTGTTGGTTGAAGCAAAGCCAATATTACAGAGAAAACTGGAACATGACCCTTTAGGTCGTCCAGTTAGGCGGGACATTTTAGAAGATTTCACTCAGCACGAAATTAATGACGTTATGGACAGGTTCAAACAAAAGCCTGGAGAATCTTTGCTTTCTTGGATTGTCAGGTTGCGTGATTTAGAGGCTTCGGGAGTTAAATTTGATCCAGGTGATGCTAAAAAATTTGTAATGTTAAGCTCCGACTCATTAGGCACCGAGGATGAGACTAATTTATTAGCAGTGGTGGCGGAGGGTTGTAATAGAAAATACCGCACTGAAGGGGAATGGCCTGGTGCAGATCGACCTTGGTATGCTTTACGGGATTGTGTTCAGCATGTTAAGGAGGAAGGGATGAAAACTTCTATTTTTGTTGGAGATGCAGATGCTATGCTGCAGGCTCCACTATCAGTTCCAATTCAGAACAGGATTATTAGGACTGTACCACTGGCATATAAAGGCATTATGATGACTTTATGGATAAATGAAACTGGAAACCCCATAGGACAAATCATAGAAAAAATCCAGCAGTTGTTAGGAGATTTGGGGGATTGGGGCCCCATACAAAACACGAGAGGCGATAACTGGAGGGGCAAGATGAAAGAGAATCGACTCTCTTGAAGAGATATGTTTGCTGCCTTGCTGGAAGATGGGATGGCTCGAGATAAGATTGATGGGATTTCCACCAATGAAATGTGGAGATCGTACAAGCAATGTGGGTTGCATAAATCTGTGAAAAGGGTAAACAATTCAAGCTCAGACAAAGTTGATGACATGACGGATGAAGTAATTCGACCTTCTGCTCCACCCTTCGAGCCTCAATGGGACGGTACACTTACCAATGGAGGGCCCCCCATTGGCAAGTCAACGGTTCCAGGGGATGAAAAGGGATGGGATCAGTATGCCGATCTTTATCCGTGGCCAGATGTAAAAGGGTTAAAAAAAATTGAGAGAATTAAAAATGGACTGACATGAGGGCCAAGCTCCAGCACAAGGATGGGGAGGACAGACCATTGTCCTCACACAGAGCTTCAAATTTATTGGAAAAATAGATCTTGGCAAATGGTTAAGGCCCTCATTGATACTGGAGCAGAGGCCTCTCTAATTTATGGTAATCCTAAAACATTTAAAGGGCAAAAGGTTTTGATTACAGGATTAGGTGGCAAACAAATTGAAGCAGTACAGACAAAAATTGAAATGAAAATCAGCACTCTGCCAAAACAAACTTATTCAGTGCTGATTGTTCCTATCCCTGAATATATAATTGGAATTGACATTTTAAAAGGATTGACTTTATGTTTACCTCTTAGAATCATAAAATCAACTAGGTTGAAAAAGACCTTTGAGATCATAAAGTCCAACCATCACCCCAGGACTTCCAAGGCCACCACTAAACAGTATCACTGAGGGTCTCATCTACACAGGTTTTGAACACTTCCAGGGACAGCGATTCCACCACTTCCCTGGGCAGCCTGGTTCAATACCTAATCACCCTCTCTGTGAAGAAATTTTTCCTAATATCCAATCTAAACCTCCCCTGGCACAGATTGAGGCGGTTACCTCTTGTCCTATCACTTATTACTTGGGAGAATAGACTGACCCCCACCTCACTACAACTTCCTTTCAGGTAGTTGTAGAGAACAATAAAGTCCCCCCTGAACCTTCTCTTCTCCAGACAGTTCTCTTGTGTGGAAGGTAAAGGCGACAGGATCTGCATGATGAGCTTGAGCAACACTCTGAATGCAAGCTATGAGGCCCTGATACCGAACAAGCCTTGGGCTGATGGGCCAGCATGTTGAAAGACAGATAAGCCAGGATGTTGGGAGACAGATGAGCCAGGATGTTGGGAGACAGATAAGCCAGGATGTTGGGAAACAGGAAAAGAGTGGCATGCCCGGGCATGTTGAGAAGGTATCGAATGAGGGAATAAAAGGGGCTTGATTGTAATAAAGTTTGTCTCAGTATCCTCACTGACCTGAGTCCGTGCCTTCAATACGTCACAAATGGCACCCAACGTGGGGCACGAAGACTAGCTGTCGATCTGGTGGCGTAGCTCAGCCGAACTACAGGATTAAACGCTGAAAGGAAGCGCATCCAGAGTGCTCTATTACCTATCGCTGGACGAAGGTAAGCGGCTGAGAACTATGGGGACTGCTTTAACAAAAGAACAAAGAAGTGCTTTACAAGTCTTTACTAATATTCTTAAGAAGTATGGGAAGAAAATAGATGAGGAAGAATTGAAACGTGTTCTTCTATGGGCATCAAAAGCTGACCCATCTATTAATTCCACTAATATTTATACCCCGGAGATTTGGGATAAAATTGGTGTTTATCTGTGGGACCGTGCCACGAAAAATGATAAGGCTGCCGCTGCTTTACTGACCCCTTGGCAAACTATTTTTGAAACTTTAAAAGCTCATGTCGGCTCACAATCAACAGAAGTGGAAGCGGCACTTTCGGCTCCCCCTCCACCCCCCTCTTTGGCGGACTCTGCCGTAAGACCAAAAACTCAGCCTGCTGCTGCTGCTCCTGCAGTTCTGCCTTCTGATAATTCCTATGATGACCCCAATGATCCATTTGACCCAGGACCGATCGAACCAGAACAAGAACTGGATTTATACCCCCCAGACCCTCATGATAAATGGGCAGCTGTAAAGGGAGAAGCGAGACGAGCGAGGGATGCGGATGTATTGCATGCTTTCCCTGTGATGTATATGCCTGATCAAGATCCGTGATGGGAAGGTCTCTCGTATGCGCTTATCAAAGATATCAGGCGAACAGTGACGGACCATGGACTTGGGGCCCCATATACAACTCATTTGATACAGTCTCTCTTTGATACTCATGTATTTACCCCAAATGATTTTAAAATGTTGTTTTGTTTGATAATGACAGACATGCAATACACTATGTGGGAGAGGATAGAAACTATTTGATCATTGCCAAAGAGAAGTAACTACTTGGCTGGAGAAGAAAGAGTTAAAGAAGCAGCAAAGTACACTGTGTGATTAAGCAGAGCAACCTACCTGGACAGGAGCTGGAGAACAGAAAGATAAGGACCTGGTTATTTTGGGACTATTTGTGAAATGACAAAGAACGTTGAAAAAACAAAACTGTAAACCAGAAACTAAACATGATGTGATAAAATAGCTTGGTATAAGAGTTAGAGCAATAGGCAATAAAGTGATTCGCTGCATGGAAAAAAAAAAAGTAAAAACTGATAATGGACCTGGAAGTAAAAACTGATAATGGACCTGGATATACAGCCAAAACTACCTTAGTACTTTTCCAACAACAGATATCCCACACTCTCCCATGGGCCAAGATGTACAAAACAAAAAAGGGGGAGTGGGGGATACACACCCTATGAATGTTCTTAATTTTTTGAACCTCAAGAAATTGATTTGTTAGGTTCTGTTAAAATGGATGAATGTTTGTATTTTAATTATACAGGTCAGAATCAATCATTAATTCAAATTGTTAACTCTTCTTTGTCTGTCTATTGAAATGCTTCTATATGGTGTAATCATATGTCTGTTAACATTTCTCGCTCCTCTAATAGTCCTATATCACTTCCCCGAGGGGTCTTTCTAATCTGCGGAGATCGAGCATGGCTTGGCATCCCTTCTCACCTACGAGGAGGCCCTTGTAGTTTAGGCAGATTAACAATGTTAACCCCAAATATTTCTATGATATTGAATTATACTAGATTCCACCATCTCCGCAGGTTAAAAAGATCTGCTCATGCTTTTACTCCTGACTGCAAAGACACGGCTACATTTTGAAGTCCTACAGAGATAATCTCAGCATCCTTTTTTACACCAGGAGTAGCCGCTGCACGAGCTCTTGCAACTCTAAACAAATTAGGATGTTGGCTTGCAAAGCAAACAAATGCCACATCTAATGCTCTTTCCAGTCTCCTCCTTGATACAGATTCTGTAAGACATGCAACCTTACAAAATCGGGCTGCCATAGATTTTCTTCTCCTTGCCCATGGTCATGGGTGTGAGGACTTTGAAGGTCTATGTTGCATGAACCTTTCAGACCACTCTGAATCAGTTCACAGAAGTATACAAACTCTTAAAGAACTTACAGGAAAACTTCAGGTTGAGGATGACCGGAACCCTTTTTCAGGTTTATTTTCTGGAATAAGAGCATGGGTAAAAAAACTGATTGTATTAGGAGGTCTTGTTTTGTTAGTGTTTATTAGCTTGTTAATTTGTATTCCTTGTTTAATGAAACTTATGCAATCTCTTATTGATCGAGCCCTCAAACAGGTATTGGTAGTAGATGTACAAAACAAAAAAGGGGGAGATGTGGGAGGTAAAGGTGACAGGATCTGCATGATGGGCTTGAGCAACACTCTAAATGCAATCTATGAGGCCCTGATACCAAACAAACCTTGGGCTGATGGGCCAGGATGTTGAGAGACAGATAAGCCAGGATGTTGGGAGACAAATAAGCCAGGATGTTGGGAAACAGGAAAAGCGTAGCATGCCTGGGCATGTTGAGAAGGTACTGAATGAGGGAATAAAAGGGGCTTGATTGTAATAAAGTTTGTCTCAGTATCCTCACCGACCTGAGTCCATGCTTTCAATATGCCACACTCTTGGATTCCCTTCTCTTCTATGGCCCTATCCCATGGCATTCCTCTAAGTAAGTCTTTGAAGAGGCTGAAGTTATATACTAGTGGCTCTTTCTCATTAGAAAAGTTGTGGGGTCGTATTTGGAGGACAGTGGACATGTGATGAGCCAGCCATATGAGGGCCTCTTCTAAGCATGCAGCCGCATACCAAGAAGAAGATAAGAGGATGTGAACCAGCCATCAGAGAGCTGCTTCTAAACACATAGCCGCATACCAAGAAGAAGATAAGAGGAAGAAAACATCTGCAGTCGGATACATGGGAAGAACACCAGGAATTAGGTGATCCAATAAGGACACTTACCGAGCCGTGTGATTGCCTCGTGCAAGAGGGCTCTTACCAATCAAAGGGGGCATGACTGCATGTAGAGATAGAAAACTCTGTATATACAGGGATTGTGGGAACAATAAAGTGGCTTCTGCTTGATTCGCATTGAATTGTGTAGGGTCCATTGTAGTCTCTCCTCAGTTGGTGACCCCGACATGATCATCATACGATAGTACCGGGAGCAACCTCAAAGGAGAGGACCGGCTGGAGAGCCGAGCCAGCGGGACTGGAGTCGGGACGGATCGGAGGACGGTCCGTGAAGAAAAAGAATGTACGTTGCAATGGGACACCCTTAGAGGTGAGCAACCGGTAATAAGAGATGGGGCAGAGTGTAACAAAGGAAGAAAGTGCGATTGTGAAACTGCTCCTACATATTCTCTAAGAGAGGAATTAAACACGACGAACTTGTGCTCCGAAACTTATTAATATGGTGCCGAGAGAACGGGTTCCCCCCAGATCCACAGGCAGCTTTTAAGGTCGAAACTTGGGAAAAGGTTGGGGAACGGTTATGGGATGCTGTAAGCAACGGCAACAAAGAAGCTAAGGGACTAGCAACAACTTGGAAGCTGATTCTAACGACCCTTCAAGCGATGAGGGCAGTGCGATCAGCTGCTGCCAGAGCTTTTATAGCTTTACAGCCCCCATCATATAAGATCAAAGTTTTCGATCGGCTCCCTGTCCCTTCCCCCACTGCCCCATCAGCACCTCTGACAGAGGACGAGGTGGATCCCTGGAAAAACAAGGGTGGATGAATCCTGGTCCGTACTGCTGCCTCCAGACCCTTGCGTAGAAAAGCCACCCAGGGGAGAGCCGCCGCCTGTCCCGCCCGACCCATCTCACTCCAAGAGCCAGCCATTGCTTTTTCCACCTCTCCCTCCGTCCATGCCTCCCCCACCAACGTCTCCGTGAAAATCATCCATGCTCGAGCCCCACAGGGAACTGGACTGGTCGCAGAAACTACTTCGAAAGTTGGAGGACTTGGAAAGAGATAAGATCGCTCTGGAAGAACACAGGGGGGTGGGGGGAGGCGAGAGGCGAAGCTGCTAAAACTGACGGGGACCCAACACAGTGATGGAGAGGGATCATTCAGAATGCGTTAGTGAAAAAAAAAAAGCAAAAGAATTTGCAAAAGGATAGAAAAAAGAGGGATTTGAGACAAGGAAGTACAAAATGCAATATAATCTTTTGTAAATGAGAAAATTTAGTTCTAAGTAACTTTAAGCTTGGTGGCTTTGTATATAACAACAAAACTTTCCAAACCTAAAAAAAGGCCCGACCAAAAGAACACAATAAGGGTCCTTGTCTAAGATGAATCGTTGTAGCTGACATAGTTTTGGAACCTTATGACCTTCGCATAAAATTTATTGTAGCCAAAACAGGATTGTAGCTAAGGAGTAGCTGAAACTAAGCAGATGTTCAGGAGGTGATGTAGCGAAGTTAACTGGTAAGTAGAAGGACAAGGAGAAATCACTCATTTATGCCAGCAGTGTTACCAAACTAATTAAGTTGGCAAGTTCTTAACGAGTTCTACGAATCAATTTGGCGACCCAGATGGGACCCTCTCTGCTCGGCTGCAGGACCTGCTGAGAACAGGGCTCCCTAGGGACCCCGGGGGATTTTCCCAGAGGGACCCCTCGACTCACTCGGATCACTGCAGGAGCAGACAAGGACCATCTTTAAGAAGGTATTCTTTTGTAAATATTGTTTTGTTTTGGTTAATATTCCATAAGTTGTAGGAGACGTCCTGCGCGGGAGTCTGTTTGAAGTTTGGATTTTGGTGGGTTAACCTTTTGTTTGGAGCCTTCCATAAATCGAGATATAGAAATCTCGTAGGTAAAGGCGTATACCCGGCTGCTAGCACTCGATTGGTATACATTTGGATTTGTTTCTGTTTGTGACTTGCTGGTATTTGACCTAGTTTTGTGGATTATCACAGTAACGATTTTGGTGTTAACGATATAATATGGTTAAGGCTGCACTGTATGTTGTGATTGTGTCCTTAATAGTTGTTTGTCTAATTGGATTTTGTTTGTGTTTTAGGTATTGTAGTTGTGTGGAGTGTGTTTGTGGGATCCCTTGTGTGTGTGTGTGTGTGTGTAAAATTAATAATGGGATATCAACAGAGCGAAGTAATGTATGCAGATATGTTTTTCACATTAAGAAACCAGCAGGAGTGGCAGAAGGAATGTGGAATTAAGAGAGCTCTGCCAGATCCCTTAATTTTAGCTTTGGAAAGGGACAGGAGCAATTAGAGAAAGGTCACATTAAACCGACCACAAGCCCTTGGAATACCCCAATTTTTACAATTCCAAAGAGAAGTGGCAAATGGCGCCTGTTGCATGATCTGAGGAAAATTAATGAGGTCATGGAGGATATGGTGGCGTTACAGCCTGGATTACCCTCCCCAAATATGATTCTGAAAAATTGGGACATTTTAATTATTGATTTAAAAGATTGCCTTTTTAGCATTCCCCTGCATCCAGAAGATTATCAGAAATTTGCTTTTTCTGTACCGAGCGTAAACAAAAGTGAACCTATGAAAAGGTACCACTGGGTAGTGTTACCGCAGGGCATGAAAAATTCACCGACCATGTGCCAGGTTTACGTGGCCTGGGCACTTACTCCGGTGCGTGAATCGCATCCAGACTTGCTTATTTATCATTACATGGATGACATTTTGATAGCCGGAAAACAGCTGAATGGAGACCAATTGATTGTTGAATTACAAAATGTGTTGCAGTCAAATGGGCTACAATTGGCCCCTGAAAAAATACAAAAAACAGAAGTATGGAAGTATCTTGGCTGGGAAATCGACAAAGCAGTTGTTCGACCTCAAAAGGTGGAACTCCAGATGGAGATCCACACCCTGAATGATGTACAAAAATTGTTAGGAGATTTAAACTGGGCGAGGACCCTATCTGGTATTACCAATGAGGAGTTGGCACCTCTGATGAGGTTACTCAGGGGAGGAGGTGGTGCAAACGCACCCCGGACATTGACAAATGAGGCCAAAGAGGCTTTGCAGCAGATTAGCATAAAAGTTAGTAAGGCCTATACCCATCGCTGGAACCCTGATTATGGGATAGGTTTAGCAATAATCAATAGTGAGCAGCACCCTTTTGCTGTAATACTGCAATGGATTCCTGGAAGAGATCCCTTGCGGTTATTAGAGTGGGTGTTTTTATCGGCACAGTCAAAGTGGACAGTTACAACACGAATGGAGGCGCTAGCACAATTAATCATGAGGGGGCGAAATCGAATTGTTGAAATAGCAGGGAAAGAACCATCTTTTATCATAATACCTTTAGTGGCAGAATATTTAGCTTGGGCTTTGCGCCAGTGTATTTTATTGCAAGTGGTGTTGCTGGATTGTTTGGGTGAAGTGAAGGTGCACTACCCACCACACAAGTTTTTTAGTGTACTACATTCCTGTCAAATAGAAGAGCGACCCAGACGCTCTGCACGTCCGGTAGACGGTGCTACAGTCTTTACAGATGCAGGAGGAAGATCTCAAAAGGCTGCCATCACGTGGCAGGCCAACAGGCAATGGCATGATGTAGTTTTAACAGACTGTCAAGGCTCCACACAACATTTGGAGTTGCGAGCCGTGGTAGAAGCGTTTGCTCGATGGAAGACAACACCAGTCAATGTTGTTTGTGATTCACTGTATGTAGTAGGAGTTGTATCACGTATAGAACAAGCACTGCTGAAAGAGATAAACGATGAGGTATTGTACAAACTATTTCGGAGGTTGTGGCTATTGCTGTCAGAAAGACAATGTGAATATTTTATCACCCGTATTCGGAATCACACAGGAATAATCGAAGGCTTAGCGGAAGGCAACCGGAGAGCCGACAAGCTGGTAGTGCCGCTATGGGCGGCTCCCTCAACGGACCGGTTCACGCAAGCCAGACGGTCTCATGATTTTTTCCACCAGTCAGCCAAAGTACTGCGCCGCCAATTCGGGCTGTCTGAATCAGATGCCCGGGGCATTGTCCAGTCGTGCCCCGATTGTCAACAGTATACCGGAGGCTTGGCTCCTGGAGTCAATCCTCGTGGTACTGGACCTTTAGAAATTTGGCAAATGGATGTTACACATGTCCCAGAATTCGGTAAACAAAAATATGTACATGTCTGCTTCGATTGTTTTTCTCTTGCAGTTTGGGCTACAGCTCAGACTGGCGAATCTAGCAAACATGTGCAGCGTCACATGTGTTCGGCTATAGCGGCCCTTGGCGTGCTACGAGAAATCAAAACTGACAATGGCCTTGGCTATGTAGCTCATTCCATGCAAGCGTTTTTCCAGCTCTGGGGCATTACTCACGTGACAGGTACGCCCCATTCACCTACCAGTCAGGCTATGGTCAAACGTATGAATCAGACATTGAAGCGTTTGCTTCAAAAACAAAAAGGGGGAGAAAGTACTATATCACCAACAGATAAACAAAGTCCTATATGTGTTAAATTTCTTATGATTGCCGCAAGATAGCTTGGTGCCACCAATGGTAAAACACAGGGCTGGTCTACAAGGAGGGTTGGAAGAAGTTAAGAGCAGGCAATGCAAGGTAATGATTAAAAACGGGATAACAGGGGCCTGGGAAGGACCATTTAAGTTAATCACATGGGGAAGAGGATATGCATGTGTTGTTACAGATACGGGAACCAGATGGATACCAGCCAAGTGGGTAAAGCCACGGCAAGAAAAGTTGCATGACCCACCCGAAAACACCCCAGCACCTAAGGATTCCGTGCCATAACTGTGGAACTTGGGAGCCTTAGAGTTTGTGTGTTTGCGAGTATTGTGGGGTCAGATGGTATTGTTGAAGTTCTAGGGCACGCACGGGGTAGAAGGTTATCAGTCACAATGGTTCTAGGGATATGTGTCAAATGACATATTAAGTTAGAGCTCAATGTTACTTGTCAGCAAGGATACAACTGAGGCCCGATTGTAATGATCAGGTACAATCTTGGGATGTGCCGTCTCGAGTTATCACCTCCTTGTTTGCACCAGGAGTAGCTGCAGCAAAAGCATGAGGAGACGTGACTGAGTTAGGGTGTTGGGCCGCAAAGTAGATAAATTTAACATCAGAAGTACTTACACAAATGCTTAATGATGTAGATAGCACAAGACACGCTGTTTTGCAAAATAGAGCCACAATTGAATTCTGCTTTTAGCACAGGGTCATGGGTGTGAGGATTTTGAAGGGATGTGTTGTATGAATCTGTCTGACCATTCGGCATCAATTCATGAAGTCTCAAGGAGATAAAAGACAACATGAACAAACTAACGGTGGTCAATTCAGGTTTAGATAAGTGGTTAAGGGGTTGGGGCATAACGGGATGGCTTTTAGATCTTTGTAAACAAGGCATTGTAACTTTAGGTATAATTGTGATTGTATTGTTAATTGTTCCCTGTATCTTAAAGGGAGTGTCTAACATGATTACTAATTCCTTGAAGAAAGTTTGGCTGGTTCAAAGAGAAAAAGGGGGAATTGTGGGGTCGTATTTGGAGGACAGTGGACATGTGATGAGCCAGCCATATGAGGGCCTCTTCTAAGCATGCAGCCGCATACCAAGAAGAAGATAAGAGGATGTGAACCAGCCATCAGAGAGCTGCTTCTAAACACATAGCCGCATACCAAGAAGAAGATAAGAGGAAGAAAACATCTGCAGTCGGATACATGGGAAGAACACCAGGAATTAGGTGATCCAATAAGGACACTTACCGAGCCGTGTGATTGCCTCGTGCAAGAGGGCTCTTACCAATCAAAGGGCGCATGACTGCATGTAGAGATAGAAAACTCTGTATATACAGGGATTGTGGGAACAATAAAGTGGCTTCTGCTTGATTCGCATTGAATTGTGTAGGGTCCATTGTCGTCTCTCCTCAAAAAGTGATACAAGATCAAGTCCTACTGATAAGTTAGCAAAACCTAAACCAAAGCACTGATATGTTTCAAAAAGTTAAGCTACATAAAATACACATTTTTTTCAGGCACAATAACATTAATAGCTATTAGACATTAAATAGTAGGGTAGTTACATTCACCAGTTTTGCAAAATAAAACAGCTAAAACTTCTGTCAGGGAGAATCTAGTTATTCAGGGAGTTTATTACTGCTCCTTTTACATCTTTTTAAACAATATCTTCTTTATGAGCCTTTCTACATCAACGATTCTGACACTACTGAGAGCTACTTAATTTTTTTTGTTCTGAAGAAGCAATCATAGAATTAAACTGTAAAGACCTAACTTTGCTGCAGAGCTAAGAAATTCAAACATAAAGGGAAAACCCCGAGCTACTTCAGTAGTTCACACATTTATTTTCCATCTGCACTACATATTACATATGCAACTTGTATTGCAACAAAGAAAGTATATTTTTAATTGTGCTCTTTTTGGTGAGCACTGACCTTTTGCTTGCTCAGGCACACAAGTAGTGGCTGATATTAGATAAAGTTCATTTTATTGAAAGAAAATAGCTAAGAGCTGTATAGAAAGAGCAATTAAAAGGGATCGATACAGCAGCTCTGTCAAATGGAAAGCACTTTAGGTTGCAACACATCTTAACGAAGTAGTGACAGGTATGAGAGAGGAAGTAGTAACTTGTTTTTCTTCAACTTCTTGAATGTCTCATTTATGTTAGCTAGTAGTAGTATTACCCTTTTCTGGAAAAAATTATCTCTTGATAACTGATTTTAGAGTTTATATTCTGAAATTCAAGATTACATAAACTTTTTGGCACACACTACCCTATTTAGTGATCCAAAAAATTTAAAGCTCCATGATTTTGTGACTACAAAAGAATGATTAGTTTCAGGAGTCCCTGACTCTTTATAATATTTTTATTATTATGATATTCTACTTTACATGACAGCTAAAGCAGATTTAAACCATGGATGGCACGGATAATGACAGCGATATCTAGCAATGATTCTTGAAGATTTTTAATGTGAGGAGAGCCACTGTTGGAGAATCCACAGTTTAAGTCATCTGTTCCTCCTCAAAGTTGACTATTGCACACCTCCATTGCACAGTCAACTCATCTCCCAACCTTCACCTTGCAAGTGCCACAAAATTCATTCTTGCTCAAGCTGAGTGCTGGGAAGTTTTTGACATGATGAAACCTGAAGCACTTGCTTTTTGCAACAAACGCTATACAGAGTAGGAGAGAAAGATAGGCAAGTCAAAGCAGTTTACCTTATAAATTACCCTTTGCTACCAACCATAACTGATAGTAGCTACTTCCACAGATCTAAAGGAGAATGGATTTTTTTTTTTTATTTTAACACCCACTTAAGAGTTTAATGCAAAAAAACCCTCATCAAGTTGAGCAGTACTCTATGTAAAAAAAGTAACCAGAAAAATGGAAATGAATGTCTTCATAATTTGGGTCAGAAATGTTTCTCCATTATAGACTCAATTTTATTACAGACTAGAAGGGATTCTTTAGCTTTTTAGAAAGAAAGCATGTGAGAATTTAAAAACTATATTTCAGCTCTGTAAAACTGCTTCAGGTTGGAAGAGGGGATGAGACTGTTTTGCTATTTAAGCGTACCTCCTGGTAATCAAGTAGCCTAAAATTGCAAAGTCTATCCTCTCAAAGTGGTGTCCCAGTATTGCCAGAACCATTTAAAAACAACATTTAAACCTCTAATCTGAGAATTCTGGCACACTTCATAGAGTCCAAATATTTTGCCAGGGATGGAAAGAAGCAAGGCACTATCATTAGAAGCTCTAAATATGACCCAAGACACTTTCTCTGCTTCTCTCCCTGGTACAGGGAGATACAAAGAACAAAATAAGCTGTTCCACATGCAGCAGAACTAAGGAGAACTTGTTTCATGCAGCTTTGCATCATACCTTCACACTAACTTGAATATCACCCTTTAACTGTCATCTATCTAGATATACTATATATAGACAAACAACATCTGACTCCTAATGCAGCACTACAGGGATGTTGGTCAATTTTATAAAGTCAAGTCATGACTGATTTTATTCTAAGATAACGTGGCAGGGGAGGACTAATTAGGGCTTATACCACATTCAGCCAAGCCAGTCTTCATTAAGCTTTGTCTTAAAACTTCAGACTTGCACTCCTCTTCCAGATATAGCCAATTCTGAACCTTCTCTACCAATATTTGGTACATCTGTGTTTCTGTAAGAAATCAAGCTAAGAAATCACATAGCACTCACAAGCTTAAAAAACATTTATCAATAGACAGGGAAATAGTACATAAAGTGAACTACAATAGTCAGCAAGTTGAACATGCCAGCAATTTAACTCAGAGGTGATTTATCAAATACCCAATTCAAAAGAACAGGGCTCATGATGAAAGGCTGTTGTAATTTAGCAAGTCATAAAATAAAGGTGGTATAATCAACAGTAACCTAGATCATTAAAGTAATATAATCAGTCTTATTCAATCCCTTTTAATTTGTACCTTTACTTCACCAATACAAGCAAACCTAGATATTTTGTTGTTTCATGTGAATTTTATAAACTTCAAGAACTTTAAATATTTATCTTTCTATAACTGCTAGACTTAAAAGTTTTTCTTCCAAACCAGTTTAAATAATTTCCAACTAACAAAAAAAATTTGGGGTGGGGGGGGTGCAAAGCAGAAGTACTTGAAACAGAAGCAGTTAGTACTTGAAAGCTTTCATGCTTTTTCTACTGCCAAGGACAGAAATCGTACACTGCTAACTACAAGTGGTTCAGACAAAATGAGTAATACTACCTGAAACTTATATTAACACCAAGTAAAGAATAATGATACAGTCAAGTATCATGATGCTATTCACTCTATTTAGTAAGTTGTTAGGATAGGGGAATTGGAGAAGTGTCTTCCACTCCTCAGCTGAGGAGCTCTGACCTTGCTGGGGAAGGAAGGGAAGATTCATCACTAAGTCCTTTGCCTTTGTTATAGGGCTGCAGTCCAAGGTGGTAATAAAACTTGTGTTCTCAGATTTTCATAGGACATGTTTCTCTATCATAACCAACCCATTCTTTAGCTCCCAGCATTTGTACTGAAATCATAGCAAAGGAACAGAGCTCCAAATTGAGCTAGAAAGACCGTGGTTCCTTTTTTGGCTATCAATTAATTTGCTATGTGATTTTGACCTAGTTGAATTCACTTCTTGGTGCCTCAATTTTTCTTCTGTCTTTATCCCTTTTGTCTACATTTCTTCAAATTTGAACAGAAACAGAATGGTACACCTGCTCAAGGCTCTAGGAAACAACACAAAACTCCTCGGACTCCCTCATCCCCACCACACACTTACATTTCTAAAACCTATAAAACATGGTCATTCACAAAAGCATTTACAAACATCCCCCCTGAAAAGTCATGAGGACAGACTAACCCTATTTTGGATTAGAAATTAAACAGACAAGCCTATTCCTTTGAAATGAAGGAATGCACCTTAGCAACAGAAATAGTTTTGGTAAAGAGAACAAATAATACAATATGCATTTATAAAGTAATCTTTCCAAAACAGTGTCTTAACTATGTTTTTATGAATCACATGGCACAATGCCCTTCTCATATCTCAAACAAATAGCTCCTATAGTAGTATGACTACAGTCAACACCACCATTTATTGTGGTAATTTCAAAGAAAAAAGCAACATGCAAAGCAAGTAGGTTTGTCTTTTCAAGCATCCACCTACAACTGCTAGATCAAATCAGGTTCTTCCTTTCAAGCACACCACTTCTTTAAGTTCTGCATTACACTTGCACGAATCCTTCAATGAAAACAATTTAACACTATAAATGTTTGCTTCATTTCATAGAATCATAGAATGGTTTGGGTTGGAAAGGACCTTAAGATCATCTAGTTCCAACCCCCCCTGCCATGGGCAGGGACACCTTGCACTAGACCATGTCACCCAAGGCTCTGTCCAACCTGGCCTTGAACACCGCCAGGGATGAAGCATTTACCACTTCTTTGGGCAACCTGTTCCAGTGCCTCACCACTCTCACTGTAAAGAAATTCTCCCAAAACCCTTAATCCTATTAGCACCAATGGATTTTTGTGTGAACAGTAAGTTCCAACTGAGCAAAGTGAGGAGGACAAATTCATCTCACCTAATATTAGCAATGATTACATTCTGAACAGGAAAAAAAAGTTAAAAACAAAACAAACCAACCAGAAATTTTAGTTATCAATTTAAAAAAATATAATATTCAGACTATACTTTAGAAAGTCATCTTAATAAATTAGATACTTTATAAAGTTCCTTTTTGAAGAGAGGTACAGTCTAAAGCTACCAGGAGCTGGAGGTGCAACAGTAATTCCCTCACACTGAATATGGCTAAATATAGCAGTCCTGTAATGTAATTTTCAGGTTTGTGTAACTTTCATTATTTACACATTTTATCTTTTTCACTTTAAATACATCAAAACTTTTTAAACAATTTATCCCACCCTCATCAATAATATCACATAATTTATTTCAAGCATTTATTAATTTCACCAACTTTTCTTCCTTAACTAGTTAAACATTTTGCCTTCATCATTCTTATTGAAATGTACTTCTGGTATTTCATTCTTCTGCATTTTAGAGCTTCATATCAATTTCCAGACTAGAATTACTCAGTCATCTTATATTCGCTTTTTCTAACATCTTTGCCTTTAGCTCCTCTCCTTTCCAGACGTAAAATTTGAGACAAGTACAAAATGAAATATAATCCTTTGTAAATAAGAAAATTCAGTTCTAAATAATGTTAAGCTTGGTGGCTTTGTACATAACAACAAAACTTTCCAAACCTAAAAAGCCCAACCAAAAGAACATAATAAGGATCCTTGTATAAGATAAATCATTGTAGCTGACATAGTTTTAGAACCTTATGACCTTCGTATAAAATTTATTGTAAGCAAAATAAGGACTGTAGATAAAGAGTATCTGAAACTAGCAGATGTTCAGGATGTGCTGTAGCTAAGTTAACTGATAAGTAGAGGGATGAGGAGAAATCACTCACTTATGTCAGCAGTGTTACCGAACTAATTAAGCTGGTGTAAGCATTTATCTACTGCGCATGCTTCAAAGACTTCCAGAACGAGAGTTCAAGGAATGGCCAAGTGATGAAGATTGTTGGAAGAAGTAAAACAACCACCAAAGACCACTACTGTGTTGCTATGTGCATGCGAAAATGGGCGTGGAATTATGTAAAACAATATGTATGACGTTTATTGGAAATGTAATGAATATGTATGTTAAGCAACAATATAATCACAGTCTGTTTGATGCTTAAACGGGACACACATTAGGAGGAGATATCCCCTGTGTCTCCCAGCGCTGCAATAAAGAATACCTGCTTGTCAATTTAAACTTCATTGGCAAGTTCTTAACATGTTCTATGAATCAATTTGGCACCCTTCCATAATATTTTGAGAGCTCATCTGTACCACCCCCAGCAACTTCCTAAAAACCAACCCAAAAATAGCCACACACACACAACCCCCCCCCCCAAAAAACCCCAACAACAAACAAACAAGCCACCAAAAAAAACCCACACCCAAAACCGGGGAAAAAAACCAACCAAACAAACAAAAAAACAAACAACAAACAACACACTCCACCCATACCCCTAATCAAGAAAAAAAAACAAACAAAAAAAACCATGGTCACAAGCTCAAAAATGGAAGAAGAATCATAGAATCATAGAATCATAGAATAGTAAGGGTTGGAAAGGACCTTAAGATCATCTAGTTCCAACCCCCCTGCCATGGGCAGGGACACCTTGCACTAAAGCATGTGGCCCAAGGCTCTGTCCAACCTGGCCTTGAACACCGCCAGGGATGGAGCATCCACAACCTCCCTGGGCAACCCATTCCAGAGCTTCACCACCCTCACTGTAAAGAACTTATTCCTTATATCTAATCTAAACTTCCTCTGTTGAAGTTTGAACCCATTACCCCTTGTCCTACCACTACAATCCCTCATGAAGAGTCCCTCCCCAGCATCCTTACAGGCCCCCTTCAGATACTGGAAGGCTGCTATGAGGTCTCCACGCAGCCTTCTCTTCTCCAGGCTGAACAGCCCCAACTCTCTCAGCCTGCCTTCATAGGAGAGGTGTTCCAGCCCCCTTATCATCCTTGTGGCCCTCCTCTGGACTTGCTCCACCAGCTCCAGGTCCTTTTTATGTTGAGGACACCAGAACTGTACACAATACTCCAAGTGAAGTCTCAAAAGAGCAGAGTAGAGGGGCAGGATCACCTCCTTTGATGTGCTGGTCACGCTTCTTTTGATGCAGCCCAGGATACGGTTGGCTTTTTGGGCTGCAAGCGCACACTGCCGGCTCATGTTAAGCTTCTCATTAACCAACACCCCCAAGTCCTTTTCTGCAGGGCTGCTCTGAATCTCTTCTCCATCCAACCTGTAGCTGTGCCTGGGATTGCCCCGACCCTGGTGTAGGATCTTAGACTTGGCTTGGTTAAACTTCATAAGGTTGGCATCAGCCCACCTCACAAGCGTGTCAAGGTCCCTCTGGATGGCATCCCTTCCCTCCAGCATATCAACCGAACCACACAGCTTGGTGTCGTCGGCAAACTTGCTGAGGGCGCACTCAATCCCACTGTCCATGTCGCCGAGAAAGATGTTGAACAGGACCGGTCCCAACACCAATCCCTGAGGGACACCACTCGTTACAGGTTTCCAACTGGACATCGAGCCATTTACCACAACTCTTTGCGTGCGGCCATCGAGCCAGTTTTTTATCCACCGAGTGGTCCATCTATCAAATTGATGCCTCTCCAATTTAGAGACAAGGATGTCATGCGGGACAGTGTCGAATGCTTTGCACAAGTCCAGGTAGATGACGTCAACTGCTCTGCCCCTGTCCATCAGTTCCGTGGCTCCATCATAGGAGGCCACCAAATTGGTCAGGCAGGATTTCCCCTTAGTGAAGCCATGTTGGATGTCACCAACCACCTCGTTGTTTTTCATGTGCCTTAGCATGCTTTCCAGGAGAATCTGCTCCAAGATTTTGCCAGGCACAGAGGTGAGACTGACTGGTCTGTAGTTCCCCGGGTCTTCCACCTTCCCCTTCTTGAAAATGGGGGTTATATTACCCTTCTTCCAGTCATCGGGAACTTCGCCTGACTGCCAGGATTTTTCAAATATGATGGACAGTGGCTTAGCAACTTCATTCGCCAGCTCCTTCAGGACCCGTGGATGGATTTCATCAGGTCCCATGGACTTGTGCACGTTCAGGTTCTTAAGATGGTCTCGAACCTGATCCTCTCCTACAGTGGGCCTAAGGTCTTCATTCTCACAGTCCCTGCATTTGCTTTCCAAGACTTTCATGGTGTGGTCAGAGCATTTGCTGGTGAAGACTGAGGCAAAGAAATCATTAAGAACCTCAGCCTTCTCCAAATCTATGGCAGCCAGTTCTCCTGATAGCTTCCGGAAAGGGCCCACGTTGTCCCTAGTCTGTCTTTTATTTGCTACATATCTATAGAATCCTTTCCTGTTATCTTTTACATCCCTTGCCAAACTTAATTCTAGCTGGGCCTTAGCTTTCCTAACCTGGTCCCTAGCTTCCCGGGCAATGCTCCTATATTCTTCCCAGGCCGCCTGTCCTTGCTTCCACCTTCTGTAAGCTTCTTTTTTCCCCTTTGAGTTTCCTCAGCAGCTCCTTGTCCATCCATGGAGGTCTCCTGGCCCTCCTGCTGCACTTTCTTCTAGTCGGGATGCAACACTCTTGACCACGTAGCAGGTGATCCTTGAATATCAACCAGCAGTCTTGGGCCCCCCTGCCCTCTAGGACTATATCCCATGGAACCTTACTAAGCAGGTTCCTGAAGAGGCCAAAGCCTGCTTTCTTGAAGTCCAGGGCAGTGAGCTTGCTGCATGCTCTTCTCACTGTCCTGAGGATCTCGAACTCGACCATCTCGTGATCGCTACAGCCAGGGCTGCCCTGGAGTGTCACATTCCCCACCAGCCCCTCCCTGTTGGTGGCACCTCTCCTTGTCGGCTCCTCTATTGCTTGAAAGAGGAAGCCGTCTTCCACACAATTGAGGAACCTCCTGGATTGCTTGTGCCGGGCCGTACCGTCCCTCCAACAGATGTCAGGATGGTTGAAGTCCCCCATGAGGACAAGGGCCTGCAAGCGTGAGGCTGTTCCTATCTGTCTGTAGAGCGCTTCATCCACAGAGTCCTCTTGATCAGGCGGCCTGTAACAGATCCCCACCATAATGTCCCCCATTGCTGTTTTCCCTTTGATCCTGACCCACAAACACTCTGTTACCTCATCACCTGTCCCCAGACAGAGTTCCATACTCTCTAGCCTATCACTGACATAGATAGCAACACCCCCTCCCCGTCTGCCTGGCCTGTCTTTTCTAAACAGCCTGTAACCTTCCATTCTGACATTCCAGTCATAGGAGCCATCCCACCATGTTTCTGTGATACCAATGACATCCCCATAGCCTTGCACACATCTCTAATTCCTCTTGCTTGTTCCCCATACTACGGGCGTTTGTATAGAGGCACCTTAGCCGAGCTCCAAATGCAGCCGACTCAATGGCTGGGGCAGCTGGAACATCTCTACATCGCTCCAAGCACTTATTACAGGTGCTGGCAACTGAGCAGGAGTGTTGGGATGGATCAATGCTCTCCTCCCCCAACACATCTAGTTTAAAGCTTTCCTGACCAGCCTGGCAAGCCTCCTACCAAAACAGCTCTTCCCCTTCTTTGTCAGACCAGCTCCACCAGCCTCCAGTAGATCTGGCCTCCCAAATGGAGCCCCATGTTCTAAATAGCCAAACCCCTGACTATGGCACCACTGTTCTAACCATTTATTAACCTGCCAAATGCGCCTAGCTTTTTTAAGGTCCTCCCCTTTGTCCTGGAGAATCGATGAAAAGAAACATGATAGAAGAAAAGCTTGGGAATTGCTTCATAAATAGGTGAAATATTAGAGTATCAATCAGTAAACACTAGTTAGACATGAGCCAGCTGTAGCCCAGAAGCCATGTAAACAAATAAACAAATTAGTTTAGACTGCTTGCTATGCCATAAGTTATGCTGTCTCCTCTTATAAAATAAGTTTTCACATATAATACATTGTCATACATCTTCTTACTAACCTCTGCATTTTATACCATCCAATTATTTTTTCCTGAGCACAAAGGAACCACATACAGATACAATCTCAATGCATATACTCTGATCCTTGCATGTATATACAGACATACCTCTCCCGATGGATTAAAAAAAAAAACACACATGCTTTAATAGTCTCATTTTACTGATGACTCACTAGGCATTTTGTAATAATATTAATATACACAGATCTTATGCTTCCTCTGTCATACCCAGCTAAAAAGCTATCTGCTTACAGCATAAATTCTAATAGTAAATTTCTAAATGTACCAACATTTGGCACTTATATTTCATTCTACTTATATTTCCACAGTGCAGGAGGTGAAGGCGACAGGGTCTGCATGATGAGCTTGAGCAACACTCTGAATGCAAGCTCTGAGGCCCTGATACCGAACAAGGCAGGATGTTGAGAAACAGATAAGCCAGGATGTTGAAAGACAGAAAATGTAACAAAAAATGTTAGCTGAAGATCAGGGAATGTAGCAAAATGGGAAGAAAGAAGACTGAACTGTTGTCGCGTGAACAGCATGTGATCAGCATTGTGATTGGACTATTGTGCACATGTTTAACCTATGGGATTTTCACAGAACCCAATGAGATTAAGTGTGGCATGCCCGGGCATGTTCGGAAAGTACCGAATGAGGGAATAAAAGGGGCTTGATTGTAATAAAGTTTGTCTCAGTATTCTCAGTGACCTGAGTCTGTGCCTTCAATATGCCACAAATGGCACCCAACGTGGGGCACGAAGACTAGCTGTCGATCTGGGGGCGTAGCTCAGCCGAACTACGGGATTAAACGCTGAAAGGAAGCGCATCCAGAGTGCTCTATTACCTATCGCTGGACGAAGGTAAGCGGCTGAGAACTATAGGGACTGCTTTAACAAAAGAACAAAGAAGTGCTTTACAAGTCTTTACTAATATTCTTAAGAAGTATGGGAAGAAAATAGATGAGGAAGAATTGAAACGTGTTCTTCTATGGGCATCAAAAGCTGACCCATCTATTAATTCCACTAATATTTATACCCCGGAGATTTGGGATAAAATTGGCATTAATCTGTGGGACTGCGCCACAAAAAATGATAAGGCTGCTGCTGTTTTACTGACCCCTTGGCGAACTATTTTTGAAGCTTTAAAAGCTCATGTCGGCTCACAATCAACAGAAGTGGAAGCGGCACTTTCGGCTCCCCCTCCACCCCCCTCTTTGGCAGACTCTGCCGTAAGACCAAAAACTCAGCCTGCTGCTGCTGCTCCTGCAGTTCTGCCTTCTGATAATTCCTATGATGACCCCAATGATCCATTTGACCCAGGACCGATCGAACCAGAACAAGAACTGGATTTATACCCCCCAGACCCTCATGATAAATGGGCAGCTGTAAAGGGAGAAGCGAGACGAGTGAGGGATGCAGATGTATTGTGTGCTTTCCCTGTGATGTATATGCCTGATCAAGATCCGTGATGGGAAGGTCTCTCGTATGTGCTTATCAAAGATATCAGGCGAACAGTGACAGACCATGGACTTGGAGCTCCATATACAACCCATTTGATACAGTCTCTCTTTGATACTCATGTATTTACCCCAAATGATTTTAAAATGTTGTTTTGTTTGATAATGACAGACATGCAATACACTATGTGGGAGAGGATAGAAACTATTTGATTATTGCCAAAGACAAGTAACTGCTTGGCTGGAGAAGAAAGAATTAAAGAAGCAGCAAAGTACACTGTGTGATTAAGCAGAGCAACCCAGCTGGACAGGAGCAGGAGAACAGAAAGATAAGGAACTGGTTATTTTGGGACTGTTTGTGAAACGATGAAGAATGTTGAAAAAAAACCACTGTAAACCAGAAAATAAACATGATGTGATAAAATAGCTTGGTATATAAGAGAGCTGTAGGCTAAAGATAGCTTTTGCTAGAATGCTATAAAAGCTAGAGCAATAGGCAATAAAGTGATTCACTGCATGGAAAAAAAAAAGTAAAAAAAAAAAAAGAAAAAAAAGAGTAAAAACTGATAATGGACCTGGATATACAGCCAGACCTACCTTAGTACTTTTCCAACAACAGATATCCCACACTCTCCCATGGGCCAAGATGTACAAAACAAAAAAGGGGGAGTGGGGGATACACACCCTATGAATGTTCTTAATTTTTTGAACCTCAAGAAATTGATTTGTTAGGTTCTGTTAAAATGGATTTTAACTATACAGGTCAGAATCAATCATTAATTCAAATTGTTAACTCTTCTTTGTCTGTCTATTGAAATGCTTCTATATGGTGTAATCATATGTCTGTTAACATTTCTCGCTCCTCTAATAGTCCTATATTGCTTCCCCAAGGGGTCTTTCTAATCTGCGGAGATCGAGCATGGCTTGGCATCCCTTCTCACCTACGAGGAGGCCCTTGTAGTTTAGGCAGATTAACAATGTTAACCCCAAATATTTCTATGATACTGAATTATACTAGATTCCACCATCTCCGCAGGTTAAAAAGATCTGCTCATGCTTTTACTCCTGACTGCAAAGACACGGTTACATTCTGGAACCCTTTTTCAGGTTTATTTGCTGGAATAAGAGCATGGGTAAAAAAATTGATTGTATTAGGAGCTCTTGTTTTGTTAGTGTTTATTAGCTTGTTAATTTGTATTCCTTGTTTAATGAAACTTATGCAATCTCTTATTGATCGAGCCCTCAAGCAGGTGTGCAAAACAAAATAGGGGGAGGTGTGGGAGGTGAAGGCGACAGGGTCTGCATGATGAGCTTGAGCAACACTCTGAATGCAAGCTCTGAGGCCTTGATACCGAACAAGCCTTGGTCCAATAAACCAGGATGTTGAAAGATAGAAAATGTAACAGAAAATGTAACAAAAATGTTAGTTGAAGGTCAGGGAATGTAGCAAAATGTGAAGAAAGAAGACTGAACTGTTGTCGCGTGAACAGCATGTGATCAGCATTGTGATTGGACTATTGTGCGTGTGTTTAACCTATGGGATTTTCACAGAATCCAATGAGATTGAGCGTGGCATGCTCATGCTTGTTGGGAAAGTACCGAATGAGGGAATAAAAGGGGCTTGATTGTAATAAAGTTTGTCTCAGTATCCTCACCGACCTGAGTCCGTGCCTTCAGTACACCACACTGCAGCTCTTTGGGTCATCAAATTTTTCCTGACAGGTATTCCCATCCCATACAAGGGAGTACTGACAATAGCTAGCAACTTTAAAACCACAAGTGATACAATTAACTTTATTTTTTATTCATGGCTTATTAACAAAGCCACAACTTTAAATAGCTCATAGATTCATCTTCAGAACTTGTATTTACTATTAACAATCTTAACACTGCTTTAAAACAGAAGTGCATTCCTTCTTGCACTCACCTACAAAATGAGATCCTATACCAGCATATAACTTTTCAACAAAGGAATATGTTCTGTAGAAATTATCTATTTGTATTCTTTAAATATCACTACTGTGAAACAACACTGAGTTAAAGCTATATGACAGCCTCTATCTATAAAAAAGTACATCCATAGGAACAGGAAACAAAGAATAGAAGTCTTATGTAGTAACTGAACTTGTAATTATGACTTGTAATTACTTGTAATTATTTGAGTAACACCCTGTAGAAAACACCACTGCGCAAGATACTTTAGTACAAATATTCCCACTCTTTCTTTCATTATTTAAACATAGAATTTCAAAAACTGGATATGCCAACGCAGTAAATTAGATACAGAAATTTGAAAATAAATTTTTAAAGCTACCTTTTAGATAACCATCTTAATCTGACTGAAATATTTGATTTCATAAAATTCATGAGAGGTACCATACAACTCATCTTAGACAGGAGAGTAACTGCCAAGTATTGTGCTTAAATCAAACTTTACATTCACACTTGGATTATATTCAATATGTCATCCAAGTATGGTTTAACTGGTCCAGTATTTTAACAGTACTTTCCCTCAATAACTCTTGTTTCTACACAAGTATAGATAATGATTCTAAACAGAAGTTACCACAAAATCATATATTTATTTAGGCTTAAAGGGATGTTGAGGGTGGCAGAGCACTGGAACAGGCTGCCCAGGGAGGCTGTGGAGTCTCTCTCTCTGGAGACATTCAAACCATGCCTGGACACGTTCCTGTGTAACCTGCTCTAGGTGGCCCTGCCTTGGCAGCAGGGTTGGACTAGGTGATCTCCAGAGGTCCCTTCCAACCCTAAGGATTCTGTGACCTCTGGACCAACCCTCTGCTCAAAGCAGGAGCAACTTCAAAGTTACATCAGGTTTCTAAGGGCCTTCCAAGTCAAGTTCTGAATATCTCCAAGGATAGAGATTCACTGTGAATTTTTTTTCCCCTTAAATCCAATCACTATTTATTTCCCTTACTACAACAGCAGCTGTTGCTTCTTTTGTTGTACACCTTGGAGGAACTTGTCTTCATCTTCTATAGAAATGCTCATTAGCTAAGGGCAGCATTTCAAGCCCTCTTAGCTTTCATTTCACCAGGGTAAACAAAGCCAGCTACCTCAGACTCTCCTACATTTCATGCTCCAGCCCCCTAACCATCTTATTGGCCCACTGTCACACTCCTTCCAGTTTGTCAGCATTTTTTAAAATTTTTTTTTTAAACTGGTCATGTTCATTTATATTCTGGTTTCAGACCAATTCTGTCCTCAAACCCTACAGCATACTTCATTACAACTGTCTTCTAGGCATTTCTGGTCCACCTTTTCATCTTGTCCCTTCAACCAGCTTCCATTTTCACCCCATAATGTTACAGCTACAAGACTTTACAGAGCTTTTTCCAACTTGATGTTACATAACACTTACACACTTTGTTGTCTCACAACATGATCTGTTCCATCTCCTCTATGTTGTCAATAAGGCCACCTCCCTCTAGCATTAGCCCCTTTGACACTAACCACCAAAGGCTTTGTTCTGTCTTCTGTAAATACATTTCCTAGATTGATAGAATCATAGAATGGTTTGGGTTGGAAAGGACCTTAAGATCATCTAGTTCCAAACCCCTGCCATGGGCAGGGACACCTCACACTAGACCATATCGCCCAAGGCTCTGTCCAGCCTGACCTAGAACACTGCCAGGGATGAAGCATTTACCACTTCTTTGGGCAACCTGTTCCAGTGCTTCACCACCCTCACTGTAAAGAACTTCCTCCTTATATCTAACTTAAACTTCCCCTGTCTCAATTTGAAGCCATTACCCCTTGTCCTATCACTACAGTCCCTAAGGAAGAGTCCCTCCCCAGCATCCTTGTAGGCCCCCTTCAGATACTGGAAGGCTGCTATAAGGTCTCCATGCAGCCTTCTCTTCTCCAGGCTGAACAGCCCCAACTCTCTCAGCCTGCCTTCATAGGAGAGGTGTTCCAGCCCCCTTATCATCCTCGTGGCCCTCCTCTGGACTTGCTCCAACAGCTCCAGGTCCTTCTTATGTTGAGGACACCAGAACTGCACACAGTACTCCAAGTGGGGTCTCACAAAAGCAGAGTACAGGGGCAGGATCACCTCCTTCAACCTGCTGGTCACACTTCTTTTGATGCAGCCCAGGATACGGTTGGTTTCCGGGCTGTGAATGCACACTGCTGGCTCATGTTAAGCTTCTCATCGACCAACACCCCCAAGTCCTTCACCACAAGTCCTATGCATTCTCCACCCTGAAATCTCTTGTGAACAATAGTCTTCTTGAAAAGCATGGAACACTTGTTGATTGTCATACATGAAGTACAACTTGTAAACATAACTACTTACTTTACATACCCAAAAATTACCCCATCTTTCTTATGACTGAAAGGTTATCAAGACTGAAAAGTTACTGCAACTTTTAGTTTAGAAGGCAGTTACGCAGCATAGGTAATGAGGTACTCTCACCATTTTTGAAAGCTGCTTATTTCAGGAATGGATTCTATTATTTTCATGATGAACTGCTGGATAAGTTTTAATTTAGTTTGGTACAAAAACTGCAGTCATCAAGATTTTCTTTCATCTGTGGTGGGAAGCTTTCACAGGCTTTTGTCAGAGCAGGTATACCTGTCACAGCACCCTTAGTGCTATTACTTTTGCTCAGCATCTCTGATTCTCAGGATGTCCTGTATTTATTTGGGGGGAGGGAGTGGGAGTAGGGTGGTGATGGCATTGTTTTTGTTTTGTTTATATTGATTTCTGTTTACTCTTTCCATTTCCTGATGCATTCCTTGAGAGAAAGGCATGGGACTAACTTTTTGTCAATTGATCATACTACTTTTTGCTCTGTTTTTTCTGTTTATGTACACAGTATGTTAGGCAATCTCAATTAATTTATATTATGAATGGTCTAAATTAAAAATAACAGTGGGGCAATTCAGACTCTTGTGTCTCATCCTGGTGTCAGCTGGGATACAGTTAATTTTCTTCCTAGTAGCTGGTGTAGTGCTGTATTTTGACTTTAGTCTGAGAACAGTGCTGATAACACACCGATGTTTTAGTTGTTGCTAAGTAGCACTTGCCCTGATCAAGGACTTTTCAGTCTCTCACGCTCTGCCAGTGAGGAGGGGCACAAGAAGCTGGGAGGGAGCACAGACAGGACACTGACCCGAACCAGCCAAAGGGAAATTCCATACCATAGACCATCATACTCTGTATATAAACTAGGGGGAGTGAGCAAGCAGCTGCATGGTGCTTAGTTACTGGCTGGGTTTAAACCACAAAAGTCCTTTTTGGTGCCCAACGTAGGGCAAAAAGGGTTGAGAGAACGATGGAACTGACCAGAGCATGTCAAAAAACATTTGTTGCAATTATTCATTGTATCATAATAGTCATTGGTCACAGTGTTCCCTCATTCGTTCTCAGAGTTCATGTGCATGTGCTCACTGGTACGCTATGTAATGCTGTTCTTGTTGTATGTGGTCCCTGTGGTGATGTTTATCCGTGGGGCTTGGGCCAAGGTTATAATTTTGTTGTACTGTATAGTGCTGGGTTTCAATATGATAGAATAGCTGGTCATGAAACCTGATGGTAAGTATCAATTCAGAACCAGGACATATGTATTGGCTCGGCCAGTTCTAGTTGGGAAAGTTAAAATGCCCCTGATACAAATCCCATCTGCCACCAAGGTAATCACAATGAAGCAATATTGTATACCAGGAGGACATGAAGAGATTTCAGAGACTATTAAAGATTTATTAGATATGGGAGTGTTAAAACCAACATCTACTGCCTTTAATAATCCTATATGGCCTGTTAAGAAGAGCGATGGGACATGGCGAATGACAGTGGACTATAGGGAGCTTAACAAGTACACCCCGCCACTCGCAGCTGTGGTACCAGATGCAGTTACTTTAATTGAAAAAATACAATGGCACCCTGGAACTTGGTATGTGGCAAATGATATAGCTAATGTTTTCTTTACAATGCCCATTGCAGAGGAACATTGGGATCAGTTTGCTTTTACTTGGCAAGGTAGGCAGTATACATTTACCTGCTTACCCCAAGGGTGGCTCCATAGTCCCACTCTCTGCCACTGAATTGTGGCAGAACACTTGGACGAATTGCCAGTGCCACAGATAGTACAAATGGTACATTATATTGATGACATAATGATTCAGGGAGAAACTGAGCAAGAAGTACAAGAACAATTAGAATTAGCATTGCAGCATATGAAAAGTAAAGGCTGGGAAATTAATCCAGACAAAATTCAAGAACCTACCCAAACTGTAAAATTTTTAGGAATTCAGTGGCACTGTGGTCATCGGGAAATATTGCCCAGAGCTAAGCAGAAGATTTTAGATTTTGTTACCCCACAAAGTAAAGTGGAAACTCAGCGATTTATCAGTTTGTTTGGCTTTTGGCGACAACACATCCCTCACTTGGGGCAAATACTTGCTCCATTATATAAAGTAATGCAAAAGAAATATGAATTTGAGTGGGGAAATGAGCAGCAGCAAGCATTCGAAACAGCTAAACAAGCAATTCAGCAGGCTCTGGACCTCTGGCCAGTACAGGCCAGAGAAGTGGAATTGAATGTCTCTGTAAATGATAATTATGCCAATTAGAGTCTTTGGCAGAAGCAGGGTAGGAAGAAAGTGCCCTTAGGATTTTGGAACCGAAAATTACCTGAAGCTGGGCAAAGGTATACACCATTCGAAAAGCAGCTATTGGCATGTTACTGGGCCTCAGTGGAAACGGAACAAATGACCGTTGGACATGATGTGGCACTAAGGCCTGAAATTCCAATAATGCAGTAGGTAAAAGTTCACCCAAAACACACAGGATAGGACATGATCAGGAAGCCAGCATAATTAAATGGAAATGGTATATCCAAGATAGAGCCAAAGTAGGGGTTGGGGGAGTGGCAGCACTCCATGAAAAAGCTGCCAAAGCCCCTGCAAGTGAACCAGCAAATGTAGATCACCTGGATAGCAAACAAGAATCACCAGTAAAATGGGGAAAACCCCTAGACCAATTAACAGAGGAAGCATACCTGGTTTACTGATGGGTCAGCTAAATACATTAGCAGGAAACGTTTTTGGAAAGCTGTAGCCTATAACCCATCCCAGAATAAGTTCCAAGTCACTACGGGTGAAGGTAAAAGTAGCCAGTATGCTGAATTACATGCTGTATATGTGGCAATTAAACAAGAAGAACTAGTACGATGTTCTATTTTTACAGATTCATGGTCAGTCGCTAATGGTTTAGCTATCTGGCTCCCAACTTGGGCCACACATGACTGGAAAATTCATTCCAAAGAAGTATGGGGGAAGGAACTGTGGCAGGATATTTGGGCATTCGCCCAACAAGCTCGAGTCACCGTGTTCCATATAGATGCTCGCTGTGGAGCTGACACCCTAGAACAATGGTATAATTCCATTACAGATGGACAAGCAAAAATCTCTCAAGTCGTGGTGGAAGACCCTCATCACGAACAACAGATGGGTTTGGCCAAATGGGCACACCAGAAATGCAGTCATCTTGGAGAGAAAGCCACTTACAGGTGGGCCCAGGACCGCAGAATTGTTATAAATTCAGATATCATTAAAATGGTGATAGCCCAGTGCCCCATCTGCCAACATACACAGCAAAGGACCGTACCGCATATAGTACGAGGGCAATTGAATCGGGGAAAATTACCAGGGCAAATCTGGCAAATGGATTATATAGGTCCTCTGCTGGCCCATCGGGGTTGTCAATTTGTGTGTACAGCCGTGGACACATACTCTGGATATTTAATAGCACATCCATGTAGACGAGCAACCCAGGCTAGTACTATTAAAACACTAGAATTGATCATTTTATACTATGGCATTCCTTTGCAAATTCAGAGTGACAATGGTTCACACTTTAAAAACCAGAAGGTACATCAATTTGCTGATATGAACAACATCCAATGGATATTTCATATACCATATTATCCACAAGCTGCCGGATTAATTGAACAGATGAATGGCTTGCTTAAGGAACAGTTGAAGAAACTGGGGGGAGGCAAATTAAACACGTGGAAAGACCATTTGTTTGAAGCACTACAGATATTGAACAACAGACCCATTGGGGAAATGGAAACCCCTTTAATGAGGATGATTACTCCCAATTTGCAAATAAAACCATTAACAGTGGCAGAGACCCTCACATACTGGGAAATAAAGGAGGGAGCTTTAGCACCTTATCGAGTGACTCCAGATGCTGCAGGATTAGATTTGTATTCTTTACAAATGCATAGATCGAACATACGAAGCATTTGTGTCATTGATACTGGTATTTGGGTATATATTCCATCAGGTTACTTTGGTTTGACAGCCCTGAGGTCCACTTTGGCTATCAAAGGTGTTCAAATACTTGTGGGCATAATCCATTCAGATTATCAAGGGGAGATCAAAGTGATTTTGTTGAATAGCAGAGATCAAGATATCTTAATTCAGCCACAAGACCATGTTGCTCAAATGTTGATTTTGCCTGTGTTGAAAGCACAGGTGAGAAGGGGGAAAGGCCCACAGATAAATACCACTCGAGGGAACTGTGGATTTGGATCCACTGACCAATTGAATAGTGGAGCTAAAGTTTGGGTTCAAACACCCAACAGCCCACCTGAGCCAGCTGAAATTATTGCCATGGGAAAAGACAATGCAGTATTAGTGATTAAGTTCAGACAAGAAAAATGGGAATACGTCCCTGTGAATAAATGTTATTTGAGAGAATGATATTATTATGTTTTAGTTTTGTGTTTTACAGAAACTACAGATCCTAGCTGTCCTCATATGTCTTATGGCCCTTTGGGTGATGCCATTACCCTAGGAAGATATCTGAAAAAAGACTGACATCTCGCTTGTGCGCTGGAGATGGAAGAGTGGCACCAGATCTTGAAGACAAGATAATCGCATCTGTAACATGAATAAACCTTGCTGTTGTAGCAAGTTCAGCATTTTCCTCAAGAGTACAGAGGTGGACAACCAGTTTGTCAGAAAAATGCTAATGATAATTGTTTGTACAACATCAAATGGATTAAGATGTAGCAATTATAGCTAATGCTAATATTGTTGATATCAAATGTTGTAACCTTTCTAGTTCTTATATTCACTGTGCTGATAGTACTGAAAATGTATATAACCTGAGTAGTAGTATTGGGGGATATAACTATAGCATCCCTCAATGTGCATAATAGTTGATACACTCGTTTTATTAACAATATGAAATTGCTGTCTATGGTACCAATTATGAGACATTGTGTCTCGTGTGTCTCTGTCATGATTGGGAATCAAAGGACCGAATGTAACAGATGGGAACCTAGCTGGGAGTTGATTCCCTCTCATGACTGAGAATCATAACAAAGGATGTTGTTTGCCACAGTGTATTCGGCAGAGTATGTATGTTTATGTCCATCGTGACTGTTTGTTGGAAAGAGGCAGGAAAACATAAGTGTGCAGCTGTTCTATGACCTTCATACTTGGCCGCACTGGGGCACCTGGCCAAGGCTCTCAGAGTGGACAACGATGAGATCATGAGAAACTGCAGGGTCCCACAAGTAAACGATTAGAGATCTGGCATAAAGCCGGTTGTTTTGATAAGGGTATAAAAGCAGGACCTGCTTGTGGCCATGGGAGAAGCCTCACCTATGGGTGGATGCAATTACCTGAGACTCCTGGCACAGGCTGCAATGGGGCTTCCCAGCTGGAAGTATGGGCCTAGATGATGATTCAGTGGTAATTGGTAACATATGTCATCTTAATCTCTGTTCTTTCTATGCAGTAATGATCTAATGCATTGCTAACTTTCTTCAGTACTTATATACCTATATCTCTGATTTGCCTTATTGTACCTATTCACTATATATATAGAGATTTACCTAATTCACATTAGTGTGCTTGCTTTTAGTATGCTTATTGGCTTTAGTGTGCTTATTTAATAAACTCTACATATTATACAGCTCATGTGTGGTCACTTCGTGGCGTACCCTGTCTGTCGGCAGAACAATCGGTGACAAGTGGTGTCCCTCAGGGGTCAGTGTTGGGACCGATCCTGTTCAACATCTTTGTCAGCAACATGGTGTTCTGCTGACAGACAGGGTATGCCACAAAATGACCACACCCTAGCTGTATAATATGCACAGTTTATTAAACAAGCACACTAAAGCCAATAAGCACACTAAAGCAAGCACACTAATGTAAGTCAGGTAAATATCTCTCTCTATATAGTAAATAAGTACAATAAAGCAAATCAGAGATATAGGTATATAAGTACTGAAGACAGTTAGCAATGCATTAAATCATTACTGCATAGAGAGAACAGAGATTAAGAAGAAATACATCACCAATCACCACTGAACCATCATGCGGGCCCACACTTTAAGCTGGGAAGCCCCATTGCAGCCGATGCCAGGAGTCTCAGGTAATTGGGAAAATTCCTACACAGTGTGTCCACCCATAGGTGAGGCTTCTCTCATGGCCCCAAGAGGGTCCTGCTTTTATACCCTTATCAAAACAACTGGCTTTATGCCATACCTCTAATTGTTTATTTGTGTGGCCGTGCAGTTTCTCATGATCTCACTGCTGTCCACGCTGAGAGCGTTGGCCAAGTATGAAGGTCATAGAACAGCTGCACACCTATGTTTTCCTGCCTCTTTCTGACAGACATGATGAACATTTCCTCTGCTGAATACACTGTGACAAACAACATACTTTGTTATGGCTCTCAGTCATGAGAGATGTCGTGGTTTGAGCCCAGCCGGTAACTCAGAACCACGCAGCCGCTCGCTCACTCCCCCCCTTCTTCCTCTCCCTGCTCCCGGAGGGATGGGGAGGAGAATCGGAAGAATGTAACTCCCATGGGTTGAGATAAGAGCAGTCCAGTAACTAAGGTATAATACAAAACCACTACTGCTACCACCACCAATAATAATGATAAGGGAAATAACAAGGGGAGAGGATACAATTGCTCACCGCCTGCCGACCGATACCCAGCCCGACCCGAGCAGTGATCTGGGCCTTCTGGGTAACTCCCCCCGGTTTATATACTGGGCATGACGTGCCATGGTATGGAATACCCCTTTGGCTAGTTTGGGTCAGCTGTCCTGCCTCTGCTTCCTCCTGGCTTCCCCTCCTCCCTGGCAGAGCATGAGACTGAGAAAGTCCTTGGTCGGAGTAAACATTACTTAGCAACAACTAAAAACATCGGTGTTATCAGCGTTGTTCCCAGGCTGAATGTTAAAAAACACAGCACTGCACCAGCTACTAAGAAGGAGAAAAATGACTGCTATAGCTGAACCCAGGACGAGAGGGAATCAACTCTCAGCTAGGTTCCCATCCATTACACATGGACAGTGGGATTGAGGGCGCCCTCAGCAAGTTTGACGATGACACTAAATTGTGTGGTTCCGTTGATACACTGGAGGGAAGGGATGGGATCCAGAGGGACCTGGACAAGCCAGCGTGAACCTCATGAAGGTCAACAGGGCCAAGTGCAAGGTCCTGCCCCTTGGTTGGGGCAATCCCAAGCAGAAATACAGGCTGGGGGAGACTGGATGGAGAACAGCCCTGAGGAGAAGGACTTGGGGGCAATGGTTAACGAAAAGCTCAACGTGAGCCGGCAGTGTGTGCTCACAGCCCAGAAAGCCAACCATATACTGGGCTACATCAGGAGGAGTGTGACCAGCAGGTCGAGGGAGGTGATTCTCCCCCTCTACTCTGCTCTTGTGAGACTCCCCCCTGCAGTCCCGCATCCACTTCTGGGGGCAACACCACAAGAGGGACATGGAGCTGTTGGAGTGAGTCCAGAGGAGGCCACAGAGATGCTGCAAGGGCTGGAGCACCTCTGCTATGGAGACAGGCTGAGAGCTGGGCTTGTTCAGCCTGGAGAAGAAAAGGCTCCGGGGAGACCTTAGAGCAGCTTCCAGTGCCTAAAGGGGCTACAAGAAACCTGGAGAGGGGCTTTTGACAAGGGCCTGTAGGGACAGGACAAAGGGGAATGGCTTTAAACTGACAGAGGGGAGATTGAGATGAGATCTTAGGAAGAAGTTCTTCCCTGTGAGGGTGGTGAGGGCCTGGCACAGGTTGCCCAGAGAAGCTGTAGCTGCCCCATCCCTGGCAGCATTCAAGGCCAGGTTGGATGGGGCTTGGAGCAACCTGGTCTACTGGAAGGTGTCCCTGGCCATGGCAGGGGATTGGAACTAGATGAGCTTGAAGGTCCCTTCCAACCCAAACCATTCCATGGTTCTGTGAAACAGTTATTGAAGCTGCAAATAAACAAAAGTGTCCTTCTTGGAACTTGAATTTCTAACATACAGTGATCCACCGGGTATTTTTGCAAGCAGACTTTTGGAGGGAGGACAAGCAGGGCCAGACACAGTCCGCTCAGCCTTCACAAGCTGAGCAGTAAACAGGAAAAAGCTGTCAGTACAATCTGTACAATGATTGGAAATACACAGAATTTGATTCCTGAGTAAAACAAGGGCTTTCTGCACCACCTCCAGACAGTCCCTTCAGCACAAACCCCATCCCATTTCTGTTAGTTCGACTATGACTTGACTGAAGGTCTGAAGTAGCAATTATTTTTAAATTAGCACAGAGCAGAGCTGAAATACAGCACTTGAAATAGAAAAGGGACTGGAACAAATTACTTGTGAAACTGAACAGCATGGCAAGCAGAAACTTGTTAGAAAAAATAGTAAAGACAGGAAAAAGACTTAAGATAGGATTGTATGGGATAAAATAAAATCAAACACAGCAAAACCAGCTTGCCTTCTCTTCATCAACCAAGGGAGATACCAAACCACACAGAACAGAACCCAAGTCTGAAACTATCTAATTTAGGCACCTAAAATAGGAAGCTGGTTTTCTATATTCTCTAAGTCTGTGGAGAAGGTAAAAAGAAGGTTCTGCAAAAACAATTCATAAATAAGCCTGATTTACAGCCCAGGCTCTTGCTCAGGGAAGTAACATGAGGTCACAGTAATATTCCTGAGTGAATGATCCCTTTTTCCACCCGCTGAGCACAAACGAGGAGTGTCTTCTGGGCACCCAGGACCAGCAGATGGGCCTCCCCCTCCCCTGGGGCTGCAAGGAGAGACCATTTACCCGTCTGTCATGACTTCTGCTGCTCTTTCATTTCAGAGCACATCTCCAAACATTTGCTATGAAAGCTGGACTGAACCCGAGAGATAAAAACATTTTCATCATCCGGAAACGACGAGGGAACCGGAAGAGAGAATGGGGAGGACGCGCTCCGCTGGCAGGGCGACAGCCGAGGGACGCATTGCTGGCTCAGCCCCGGCCCGCTCCCTGCTACAGGTGACTGTCCTGGGTTCAGCTACAGCAGTCATTTTTCTCCTTCTTAGTAGCTGGTGCAGTGCTGTGTTTTTTAACTTTCAGCCTGGGAACAACGCTGATAACACTGATGTTTTTAGTTGTTGCCTGGTAATGTTTATTCTAACCAAGGACTTTCTCAGTCTCATGCTTTGCCAGGGAGGAGGGGAAGCCGGGAGGAAGCAGAGACAGGACACCTGACCCAAACTAGCCAAAGGGGTATTCCATACCATGGCACGTCATGCCCAGTATATAAACCGGGGGGAGTTACCCGGAAGGCCCAGATCACTGCTCGGGTCGGGCTCGGTATCGGTCGGCGGGTGGTGAGCAATTGTATCCTCTCCCCTTGTTATTTCACGAATCATTATTATCACTGGTGGTAGCAGTAGTGGTTTTGTATTATACCTTAGTTGCGGGACTGCTCTTATCTCAACCCGTGGGAGTTACATTCTTCCGATTCTCCTCCCCATCCCTCCGGGAGTGGGGGGAGGAAGGGGGGGAGCGAGCGAGCGGCTGTGTGGTTCTGAGTTACCGGCTGGGCTCAAACCACGACAGTTCTTTTTGGCGCCCAACGTGGGGCACGAAAGGTTGAGATAACGACAGATCTGACCAGAGTGTGTTTAATCATATTTGTGATAAGCATTCATTGTTACTACTCGTCACAATGGTGATTATTTGGCTCTCAGACTTGTTGCGCTTGATCTCAGAGTTTCAGCATGTTGTACCTTACTTACAGCCACTATTTGCTGTTTTAGCGTTTATCGGCTGGGGGGCCTGGGCTAAGGTTCTTGTTTCACTGTACTTCGTGGTAATGACTTGTAATACAATAGACTCATTGATCATGAAACTGGTCTGGTTCGTGCTTCCAGCGTGGCCATCACCTCTATACACTGGGAGGTATATAATGAAATATTTTAGCAATTGCATATCTTTTTTTTTCTCCTCGGGGGGTAAACTTACG
Organism: Strigops habroptila; assembly: GCF_004027225.2. Taxonomy (NCBI): domain Eukaryota; kingdom Metazoa; phylum Chordata; class Aves; order Psittaciformes; family Psittacidae; genus Strigops; species Strigops habroptila. The sequence goes on along the minus strand of NC_044301.2, from coordinate 1,663,972 downwards.
AAGGAAGCATTCTCTTTCACCCCCCGTTCCCCCACCAGCCTATTTGCAACAGCAGTTGAGAGTTCTGAAGGTTTTAGATGGCCTTTGAGTACCCTTGAAACCTGCCTGCTGATTGTGCTGGGGATCAGCATGTTGGCAAACATACGGAGTGTGTTTTACCCACGGCCATCCCGTCGTAGGAACATCCTATTTCGTTTAATCTCAAAAATTCAGCAGTATCAGGTTCGAATCTGGTCTAGGATTAGACGACGATATAGGAGGACCACCAGGAGATTTTCCCTGAGGCTGGACAGTTATGAGTGGCAGGGTGTGTGGGATAGTATGGGCAAGTATCTAGGCCAGTGGGCCCCTCCAGTGCTTTGGAACTTCACCACTGAACAAGTGCAACATCCGGAAAAACTAGTAAAACACTTAAACGAGGTGTGCTGTCGTCCTGGTTATACCAGAGAGGGACAAATCTTGGCAACGTGCTGGGGCTTGGCCTACGCCTACAGAGCCCTGCTCAACACTATCCAGCACCTTCAAAGGGAAAAAAGTGTCTCTGGATCTGATGGCAAAGCAACAGACAACGCAGCTATGCCAACTACAAGCACAGCAGCTACTCAGACCCTGACCACAACAGACAACACAGCTACTCCAAGTACAGCAGCTACATCAACCCCAGTGACAAGCACAACAGCTACTCAAACCCTGACCACAACAGACAACTCAACTACTCCAACTTCAAATACAGCAGTTACACCAACCCCAGTGACAAGCACAGTAGCCACTCAAACCCCGACAGCAACAGACAATGCAGCTGTTGGTGTTACTCAACTCCCAAGCACAACAGCTGCACCAACCCCAGCAATAGACATTGCAACCACTCCAATCCTAGTGGCAGACACTGCAGCCACTCCAACCACAGTGACAAACACTGCAGCTAAACCAAATGGCCAGTTTGTGACAATGTCTGTTGCCCCTGTAAGCAAAAGCCGACAAAGAGCAACCCGCGAAGTGAAGAAAGATGAAGACCCAATGCCATTACTACATGCAACAGCATCTGAACAAGAGTTACTACTACGTGGGTCAGAGGAAGAGGAAGAAGAAGAAGAGGTCACTTCTCGACCCCGGACCTCAACCGAACTGCGGAATATGCGAAAAGATTTCACCCGTCTTCCAGGGGAGCACATTGTCACCTGGTTGCTCCGATGCTGGGACAATGGGGCCGACGGTCACGAACTAGAAGGTAGGGAAGCCAAGCAGCTGGGATCACTTGCTAAGGAAGGAGGAATTGACAAAGCGATTGCAAGAGAGAAGCGAGCCCTCAGTCTTTGGAGGCAGCTCCTGGCAGCTGTGAAGGAAAGGTTTCCCTACAAAGACGATATTACAAATCGCTCAGCCAACTGGACCACGATAGAGAAAGGCATCCAGTCCCTGAGGGAATCAGCCATTATAGAGATGATCTATCGCAGGCCGGATGCCAGGAACACATCCGTAGATCCAGATGAAGTCGAATGTACACGACCCATGTGGCGGAAACTTACACGGAGTGCGCCATCATCATATGCCCACACATTGGCATCAATGACCTGGAATGACGGAATATCACCAACAGTGGATTGCCTGATTCGTCAACTCCGAGAGTTCGAAGACAATCTCACCCCTTCCATCATTTCAGCTGTGGAGAAACTGTCCCAGGAGTTCAAACAATTGAGAGACGATTTATCCGATCTATCCAGCTCCCCACGCGTACCAACCCATGTCTCAGCTATTAACAGAAGGCGCCCTACTGCTCGAGAAAGAAAATATAGGAGGTACACGCCACGGGCCACCCTATGGTTTTACCTGCGGGATCACGGAGAAGACATGAGAAAGTGGGATGGAAAACCTACTTCAGCTCTGGAGCAACGGGTGCGTGAACTGAAGAGGAGAACAATGGTCAAGGATGATCCTCCCAGGAAAGCTGCTGCTCCAGTCTCTGGCGAGCAGTTTCCCAGATGGAGCGAAAGAGCTGATTTTACTCCAGCTCCTGTGATAAGGAATACTAATCCCTTTCTACAAGACAGAAGTGGAGAATTTTGTGATCACTATTAGAGGGGCCCTGCCTCCAGCCAGGTGGAGGAGAGGGATAATCGGGTTTACTGGACTGTGTGGATCAGATGGCCTGGCACATCAGTCCCACAGAAGTATAAGGCTCTAGTAGATACCGGTGCACAGTGTACTCTGATGCCATCAAGGTATCAAGGGGTGAAACCCATTTCTATTTCTGGAGTGACAGGAGGATCCCAAGCGTTAACTATGCTGGAAGCTGAAATCAGCCTGACTGGGAGGAAGTGGCAAAAGCACCCCATTGTAACTGGTCCAGGGGCTCCATGCATCCTTGGCATAGACTATCTCAGGAGAGGGTATTTCAAAGACCCAAAAGGGTATAGATGGGCTTTTGGTATCGCTGCCTTGGAGACAGAGGAAATTAAGCAGCTGTCCACCTTGCCTGGTCTCTCAGAGGATCCTTCTGTTGTGGGGTTGCTGAAGGTCGAAGAACAACAAGTGCCAATTGCGACCACAACAGTGCACCGGCGGCAATATCGCACCAACCGAGACTCCTTGATTCCCATCCATAAGCTGATCCGCAGACTGGAGAGCCAAGGAGTGATCAGCAGGACCCGCTCACCCTTTAATAGCCCCGTATGGCCAGTGCAAAAGTCTAATGGAGAGTGGAGATTAACAGTAGACTATCGTGGCCTGAACGAAGTCACACCACCATTGAGTGCTGCCGTACCGGACATGCTAGAACTTCAGTATGAACTGGAGTCAAAGGCAGCCAAGTGGTATGCCACAACTGACATTGCCAATGCATTTTTCTCAATCCCTTTGGCAGCAGAATGCAGGCCACAGTTTGCTTTCACTTGGAGGGGCGTCCAGTACACTTGGAACCGACTGCCCCAGGGGTGGAAACACAGCCCTACCATCTGCCATGGATTGATCCAGACTGCACTGGAACAGGGGCAAGCTCCAGAACACCTGCAATACATTGATGACATCATCGTGTGGGGTGATACAGCGGAAGAAGTTTTTGAGAAAGGGAGGAAGATAATCCAAATCCTGCTGAAGGCCGGTTTTGCCATAAAACGGAGTAAGGTCAAGGGACCTGCACAGGAGATTCAATTTTTGGGAATAAAATGGCAAGATGGACGCCGCCAGATCCCCACAGACGTGATCAACAAGATAACAGCAATGTCTCCACCAACTAACAAGAAAGAAACACAAGCTTTCTTAGGTGTTGTGGGGTTCTGGAGAATGCACATCCCAAATTACAGTCTGATTGTAAGCCCTCTCTACCACGTGACCCGGAAGAAGAATGATTTCAAATGGGGCCCTGAGCAACAACGAGCCTTTGAACAAATTAAACGAGAAATAGTTCATGCAGTAGCCCTTGGACCAGTCCGGGCCGGGCCAGATGTGAAAAATGGGCTCTATACCGCAGCTGGGGAGAATGGTCCTACCTGGAGCCTCTGGCAGAAAGCTCCAGGGGAGACTCGAGGTCGACCCCTTGGCTTTTGGAGTCGGGGATATAAAGGATCCGAGGCCAGCTACACTCCCACTGAAAAAGAGATACTGGCAGCCTATGAAGGGGTTCGAGCTGCCTCAGAAGTGATTGGAACTGAAGCGCAGCTCCTCCTGGCACCCCGGTTGCCTGTGCTGGGCTGGATGTTCAAAGGCAGGGTCTCCTCTACACATCATGCAACTGATGCTACATGGAGTAAGTGGGCCGCACTAATTACACAACGAGCTCGAATAGGAAATCCCAGTCGTCCAGGAATTCTAGAAGTCATCATGGACTGGCCAGAGGGCAAAGATTTTGGGATGTCACCAGAAGAGGAGGTGACGCGTGCTGAAGAGGCCCCACCATATAATGAACTGTCAGAGAGTGAAAAGCAATATGCCTTGTTTACTGATGGGTCCTGCCCTATTGTGGGAAAGCATCGGAGATGGAAGGCAGCTGTGTGGAGTCCCCTGTGACAAGTTGCAGAAACTGCTGAGGGAGAGGGTGAATCGAGTCAGTTTGCAGAGGTGAAAGCCATCCAGCTGGCCTTGGACATTGCTGAACGAGAAAAATGGCCAGTACTTTATCTCTGTACTGACTCATGGATGGTGGCAAACGCCCTGTGGGGGTGGTTGCAGCAATGGAAGCAGAGCAACTGGCAACGCAGAAGTAAACCCATCTGGGCTGCTGCATTGTGGCAAGATATCGCTGCTCGGGTGCAGAACCTGGTGGTGAAGGTACGCCACGTAGATGCTCATGTACCCAAGAGTCGGGCCACTGAGGAACACCAGAATAACCAGCAAGTGGATAAAGCTGCTAAGATTAAAGTGGCTCAGATGGACTTGGATTGGCAACATAAGGGTGAATTATTTTTAGCCCGCTGGGCCCATGACACCTCAGGCCATCAAGGCAGAGATGCAACATATAGATGGGCTCGTGACCGAGGGGTGGACTTAACGATGGACACTATTGCCCAGGTTATTCATGAATGTGAAACATGTGCTGCAATTAAGCAAGCCAAGCGGTTAAAGCCTCTCTGGTATGGAGGACGATGGCTGAAGTACAAGTATGGGGAGGCCTGGCAGATTGACTATATCACACTCCCACCAACCCACCAGGGCAAGCGCTATGTGCTTACCATGGTGGAAGCAACCACCGGCTGGCTGGAAACATACGCTGTGTCCCACGCCACTGCCCGGAACACTATCCTGGGCCTTGAGAAACAAGTCTTGTGGCGACACGGCACCCCAGAGAGAATTGAGTCAGACAATGGGACTCATTTCCGGAACAACCTCATGGACACTTGGGCCAAAGAGCATGGCATTGAGTGGGTATATCACATCCCCTACCATGCACCAGCCTCTGGGAAAATCGAACGGTACAATGGGCTGTTAAAAACTACCCTGAGAGCAATGGGTGGTGGGACTTTCAAACACTGGGATACACATTTGCCAAAAGCCACCTGGTTGGTCAACAGTAGGGGATCTGCCAACAGGGCTGGCCCAGCCCAGTCAGAACTTTTACGTACTGTAGAGGGGGATAAAGTTCCTGTGGTGCACATAAAGAATTTGTTGGGGAAGACAGTCTGGGTTATTCCTGCTTCAGGTAAAGGCAAACCCACTCGTGGGGTTGCTTTTGCTCAGGGACCTGGATATACTTGGTGGGTAATGCGGGAAGATGGGGAAGTCCGATGTGTACCTCAAGGGGATTTGATTTTGGGGGAAAACAGCCAATGAACTCAATTGTACGCTGTTGCCTGCTCTATAACACTTTTATAGCCCACCAGCTAGATATCTTCAGGTCGCCAGCAACTGACCCTGACTTCCCTCCGATCATCACCTCAACAAAGAATGAATTTTGAGGAAACCAGATGAGCTCAGCAGTGACCAGACGAGTTTGGCGGTATCATCAGCAGGCAACAACCCAACACTACGTACCGTCCCTCCTGCCCTGAAAGGCTATTACAGGAGATGGAGCCTGACATCATGGACTGGATGAGTTCAGCAATTTTACAGGGATTGGTCCATGGACTAGGGAATGATATCTTTCTCTGTGTGTGGGTGTGGGTGTATATATATATGTGTATATATAGGACAGGGGTGATGGTGTGCTGAGAGATGTGGGATCTGAGCATGACATGAATGGTATGGAATAAGGGGTGGATACTGTCCTGGGTTCAGCTATAGCAGTCATTTTTCTCCTTCTTAGTAGCTGGTGCAGTGCTGTGTTTTTTAACTTTCAGCCTGGGAACAACGCTGATAACACCGATGTTTTTAGTTGTTGCCTAGTAATGTTTATTCCAACCAAGGACTTTCTCAGTCTCATGCTTTGCCAGGGAGGAGGGGAAGCCAGGAGGAAGCAGAGACAGGACACCTGACCCAAACTAGCCAAAGGGGTATTCCATACCATGGCACGTCATGCCCAGTATATAAACCGGGGGGAGTTACCCGGAAGGCCCAGATCACTGCTCGGGTCGGGCTCGGTATCGGTCGGCGGGTGGTGAGCAATTGTATCCTCTCCCCTTGTTATTTCACGAATCATTATTATCACTGGTGGTAGCAGTAGTGGTTTTGTATTATACCTTAGTTGCGGGACTGCTCTTATCTCAACCCGTGGGAGTTACATTCTTCCGATTCTCCTCCCCATCCCTCCGGGAGCGGGGGGAGGAAGGGGGGGAGTGAGCGAGCGGCTGTGTGGTTCTGAGTTACCGGCTGGGCTCAAACCACGACAGTGACCCTGCGCGGCCCCGTCGCCCTCCCCGCCGCTGCCGCTGGGGAACGCGAGCCCGCGGGCAGAGGGGATCCGCCGGGGCAACGCGGCGATCTCAAACCGCGGGGCAGCAAAGCGAACCCAAAGGCAACGCTCGGTGCCGGGCGGGCGGCGGCAGCGACGCACTCCTCGCCCTTGGGGCCGCCGCCCCGGGCCAGGCCCCGCCGTCCCATCCGAAACGCCCCGGGCTCGCCCCTTCCCCGACTCCTCCAGAGCCGGAAGCGCGCAGGCACGCTGCAGGGGAGGGCTGTGGGCACAGCCGTTCCCCACCCATCACCTGACACCATGGGCAGGCGCAGCGCGTGGCCGCCGGAACTACAAAACCCGCCGGGCAGCAGGTGCAGTGCTGGGCTGATGCAATAGCGGGACTCGCGGCATCGATGTCTTCACCTGCGCATAGGGAGCTACCCCAAGGACCACGCACCGGTTCGTGCTGGCTGCCAAGCAAGCCGCGGCAAGCCTAGGCTGCCGGGGCCCGGGTGGCTGCGGGAAGGACACGGCTTTTCACTGTGCCGCTTCGCTAGCGGCGGGCTGGCCCCCGTGGGGTCCCCGGCTCCCGCGGCCGGTGCGGGAGGGACGGTGCGCTGGAGCAGCGCTGCCAAGGCCTCCTCGGTGAAGATCGAGAAGGCGAGCAGGGAGAAGATCCCGACGCTGAAGTCCATGAACCCGCTGGTGAAGGCGTTGGAGTACGCGGTGCAGAGGCCCATCGTCCTTAAAGCCGGCGAGATCGAGAAAGAGCTGCGGGAGTCGAGGCGGGGCAGGGCGCACTCCCCCACGTCCGCTCCCGCGGCGAACGCGCCACCGCCGCCCGCGCTGGCCTCACCCCCGGCACACCGCCCCCGCTTCTGATTGGGGCGCCGGGGGAGTCGGCGGGGCCGTCGACACCCCGCGGGGCCTTTAGAGGCCTCGGGGTAGGGGTGGGGGAAAGGCAGGCGGCGGCGCTGCCGGTGCGATGCCTCGTACCGAGTTAGCAACTCGCAGATCACGAACAGCACCCGTCCCATCCCCGCCGCTGCCCGGAGCCGTGCTCGGGCACACCGGCCGCCCCCCGACCCTCTCCGGGCCGGCCCCGCTCCCTCCCCTGAGGGACACTCGGTGGAGGGGAGAGAAGCCCAAAGCAAAGAAACCGTCCAGCTGCTGTTGATCCGGGGTTGCATAAGTCAAACGCTCCCACAACGCAGTGTTTACATTTCTTCAGCCTCTCTGACCCTTTGCTGCAATCCCATGTCCACCGGTTATACAAGAGGGTGACTGACTAGCTTGTGTCCCTGGAGGTGTTCAAAACCCGTGTAGATGAGGCCCTTAGTGACATAGTTTAGTGGCAGTCCTGGGAGAACCATTGGACTTGATCTTAAGGGTCTTTTCCAACCTGGTTGATTCTGTGATTCTATGACAGAGCCTTTAAAACATGAGCATTTCAGAGATGCTGCTTTCGCCGGTGCAATACCAGCGGGCTCGGAAGGTATGAGGTGGGCCCAGCTCTTCCCAGGCTCCTCTGGCGCATCCAACACCCCTCTGGGTTTTCCAGACCTGGGGAGGCTAATGCTTCCTGTGGAGACCATCAATACTGTGCTGGTGTTTTCTTCACTGCAGGAATTGAGGTGCTTTGGGGACAAGCCCTTGGACACTGCCCAAAGTTGTAGGTGGTTAGTGCTTTAGGGATCAGGCAATAAAGCCTGATACAAGATACTCCTGAGGGTCTGGGCCAAAATGCACTAAATAAAGCAAATCAGTCAGTGCTCACATTTTGTTCTTCAGGTTTTTTTCTTATTCCTTACGCTAGCATTGGAGAAGCCCAACCCTTAGCAATGCAGTCATGGCTTTGGGCTTGTGCTGTCCACACCACGGCCTCCCCTGGCAGCACAAGAACTCACTGGGTTTTGGTTTGAACAAAGCTTCTGGCAAGCTACTTTTCTGTGATTGCAAATATTATTCCCTGCCTTGGCTGGTTCAGAAAGCTTTGCTAATATGTCATTATAGGTACTGCAAGACCATTTTCATTAGTGTATGTAAAATGCTTTGAGCAAAAGCAGTGCCATAGCAATGCTAACGAGAAAAGATTATTTTAATTCTTTGGTCTTTGTGCTACTTGGTTCCCCTTGGTTTAGAAGGTGAAGCATGTTTTTAGCTCACTGCATATTATATACATCAATTACTTATGTCTAACTTAGTAATTATTAAAAACAGTTTCTTTTTTAGAATTCTACTTAAGAACTTCAGAGTGGTGATGGAGATTTCATTTCAGAACATTTGATTTTTGCCTTAAAACTTGTTTATAAAGGTGTCATTGTCTTTATGCAACTAGGTTCCCTAGCAGGTGCATTTTTCAGAGTATAGAATCCTCCCGTGTTCTCACTGAGTATGTTTGGTTTCAAGTTAATGTCACAGGGCAAGAGATATTACTCGACAAAACAAATATAATACGATCTCCACTAACTCCTCCCAACTCCCCTGCTTACATCAATTACCAGCTGAGTCACTGCAAAGACAATAAATAACCTTCTGTGCACTTATTAACAAATGCAAGAGCAAGTCATTGCTAGTTGCTTTACTAAAATATTGTTATGGCAGTTTTGTGCCCACTTACCATAAATGGTAGCCATGGCACTCAGGCACATGACTATGCTCTGTCATGACTAACCTGACCAAAACCCTCCTGGTCGGCAGGGAAGGAGGACAGTATTGCTGTAAAAGTTGAGACAATGGATCTGCAGAGAACACTAATCAACTTAAAGCAGCTGGAAGACTTTATTTTCTTCCACACTGCTCAAGTTAGTCATTCCCCTTTGCCTTTCTGATAATACTGTTACTCCTACTGTTTAATCAAACTGTCTGGTAAAGTATACAGCCTTGAGGAGTACCTGGGTTCCTTTTAATTAAAATATTGTAGGTTATCTAAATGTCCATTTCTTTACAATTACAAAAAGAAGCACAGTAAAGGTATAGAAAAGATATGACTGCTAAAGAAATTGCAATGTCGTTTACTGAAGTGAGCTTCACTTTGGTTAGACTGTCACCACGGATTGTGGTAGCTAATGCCAGTTTAAAACATTTTAAATTAGGCTTGGTCTTGCAAAGCGCCACTTATTTTCGACTTCTCTTAAGAGAGGAGGTACCTGTACCCTTAGAAATGTATTTGTTGTTTTTTTCTCAGTGCTGGATTAAATCTCTGAAATGATGCAAAAGAAATAGTCTTGGACTTCCCGAACTTGAAACTAATGTGTTAATAAATTAGAACAACAAGAAAAACATACATCTTTCTTTGGTATATTTTAATAATCAGTTGTCTAGCTACCAATACTACCTTGTTTGCATTCAATAAAGAAAGTATTTTTGTTTGCATTAACTAGTTTATATAAAAAAATAAACCTGTCTTGCCTTTGTGTATCTCTGGAGAAAGACCTGTGCTGTTAATGGATTGGTATAAGCCGAAAACAACATGCAGAGAGAAAGGGGAAACAAACCCCACTGAGACATAAGTACTAAGAAGAAAAGGGTGAATCAGCCAATTCGGTAACTCTGTACTCACGCAGAACCACAACATGCACACACAGGGGAGCCCGAGATGCTGACAAGAAGAACAGAATAGTATGTTCTCATGCCCTGAGTGGCAACTGGTCTCCAGATAGAGACTTCCAGAAGAGGAAGGATGGAAAAAAAATCGGTAGGTTGTACTGTCACAGGAAAGGATGTTGCAAATGATAAGAGGTTTGATTCTTTATTCATCATACAATATTAGTAGTAAGGATGGAGAGGGCCGGCATGGCAAACTGGGAATCTGAAGGATACTTTCTGGGGCATAAATGTGATCTACCTCTCAGAGATTGAGGCTCTTCTAAGCAGCAGAAGTCTAGTGCTTTTCCCATTGCTTTGGTCCTGGTAGGGTAGTGGTACAGCAGCACTCTGAGAACATTGACTGTGGTCTTCAGGAAGAGAAATTTGTGTATGAAACTGCAGTAAGGATGGGTTTATAGTTGAGGCATTGGACATAGAATCAGGAAAATTAAGTCAAACAAAACTGTATACCTGTGTATCTTACATTCGTCTATAAGAGATAAAGTTGATACATATGCTTACTGCAACTTATAGCATCTAGATACCCAGAGCTCAGAGCATATTTGTGTGGCAAGATGATAATCAGAGTTCAGTGATGTTCCCCCACTATCAATGTTCAGGATTTAAACCACTTCTAATTATGTTTTGACCATATGTACTTTATATTATGAGTTTATTTTTGCTTGCCTACAATTCATACATCCATTCCAGCATTACTTCCATTTTGCGATGGCGCGCATGAAGCAAGCATTGCACTTAAAGTCTAACTTCAGTGTGTTCCAGTGGTGGAAATCTTAGTTGTAGATCAGTTTAATAAGCATCCATCCTCTTTTGCTTTATGTGAGTAATTTAGAATCAAAATGTTGAGGTCATTTTACTGTCTTTACTTTTTACCCTGGCAAAAATATAAAGCTATCTGGAGCAACTACCTCAATCAACATTTGTTTTATCACCTGAAATCAAAATCCTTTGTGTCGCGGTAATGCAAAAGCTTCCACTGCAGCCAGTTGCAACATGTAGGGCTTCCAGTGGAAAACAGGTAGAAAAAGCATTTACCAAACAGCAGGTCCTCTGGTCATTTAAATCTCACAACAGTTTTACATTAAATCAATTCCTTTAAGAAGAGTGCAAAACAACAACAAAGAAACAGCACAGCTGGTCTATTACCAGAATAGATTTTTCAGTGTCTTTTAATTAACTTGCATATATTAGTGAATACACAAAGTTATAAATATTTATACGGAAGACTTCTGAAATCAAGTACAGTGAGAAGTACAGTATTTTGTACAAATATGGATCATAATCTTCTTCATTTAGGGGCTGTCTTCATGGAGCCTCTGTCCATTACAAGGCATGCCCCTCTCTGCTGGGATGCTTTGAGATGGCTTCTCCATTTTTAGGGTGACTGCTAAAGGAAGGGTGGGAAGATATTCTCCTGGGACAGGTGCGAAAAGTGGAGCCTAAACCGATCAGAAGTGGTTAAGACCCTTGCATTTCATCAGTTTGCATGTGAAAAATAGTATAGTCCAGCGTTCTGTTATTCTGTTTAATCAAGGAGCTCTCATTGAAGATCTGCTCCCAATAATCATAGATGCAAGTTATCAACAAAAGATAATAAATGACTTGGAGTGATCCTACTTGGAGCCAGAACCGCAACCTCCCGCTTCAAATGGTAAATGTGAGAAGCCTACTCTGAGGAGATTACGGTTAGTGTGAAAGAGATTTGTTTTTAAAATTTAGAAAAGGAAAATTTTATCCTAAGATTGTCGTCTGCGGACTTTGTCATAAGAAGATTACTAAGAGGAACCACATTTCAAATGATTAAGGTGAGAACACACCTCTTCACTGTTGTTAAGTTTGTGGTATCACATGACTTCCCTGTGTTATCTCCTAAATGTTTAGAATAGATGTGTATTTGTTATTCTACATGGCCTTCCAGAAGATGTTTCAGCTTTTACAGTCTGTTTTTAAGGTATGCACAGGAATGATTTCACTTTGAAATCTGTAATTAAAACATACTGCTTATCTAGAGCATGTGTGGTCTTTTATGAATCTGGAACTCCATTTTCAAGTTTCACAGAACCTGTAATAAATTAGCCTCAACGATTAAGCTGAATAAATAAGCAGTAGTGGGACTCTAGACAAGCTTACTTGGCAACTAGGATACCATCAGCTCTCCAATCTGCAGGGCAGGTCAACAGCCGCAGGGCCTTCAGCTGCAGGGAGAAATTTACTCTCTGAGACACTGTGACAAATGCTAGTCTTTTTCTGCCTGAAGGAAAAACTTTTTAATTGGCCTGGCAGGGATTAATTATTTGGGCTGTCCTGACAGATGAATAAATTCTCTAGATTCCTGACCACCAAGAACTGACCAAATGCATCAAAGTAATTCAGCAGTCACTTTTAAAAAGTTTCCTCCAAACTGCTTTTGGTTAATTTCCCTGAAGGAGAAGTACAGACAAAAGCCTTATTAAAAGTGCCTCTCCTCCTGTTGTTTTTGTTGGGTTTTTTCCCTCAATATGTAGGTGCAGCAAACTTAGCTCAAGACTGAACTACAAACATGAAACAAAAACTCTGTTGTGCTGGGCCCAACACCAGCCTCGCAGATGCACTCGTTCATTGCTACCTGTGTGGAAGCATTACAGTTAATATTAGCTGGCAGCTGTACTTCAGGCTATTTTAAACAGTAATCTTCAAAAATAATTTTCTGCAGAGACTGCTGCATTTTTCTCCTACAGGCGTTTTGTCGTACAAAAAAGAAAAAAAATTGCTGTTACTAGCAGTATTATCATTTTATGTTACTAGCAGTATTATCATTTTCCTCTTAAATCAAGAGGTAAATGATTCAGCCGCAAACATTTTGCAGAAATACAAAGCTTTTACCTGCTGATGCGAAGTTTCAGTCCCAGAGCTGTATCTGGGAGAAACTTTCATGGAATGGGTTATGTTAGAAGGGACCTTAAAGATCACCTAATTATTATTATTTTTTTTCATTCCCGATTATTTATGAATTCGGAGCTGAAAGGGATATTTGTTTCTCGCTGCTATTTTCCTTTAAAAGCGCACTTCACGAGACCCACAGCCGTACCGCCCGCTGTATCCCGCCGGGTTACCTCACCCCCGGAGTGGGACTCGCGCGGAGCCGTTGCACCGCCCCCCACGCGCGCGGCCATTCCGGCGGCGGAGCCGGCTCCTCGAGCGCGTGCACGCGCGGCCCGGCCCGGCCCGGCCTAGCCGTGCCGCCACTGGGGTGGGCGGGGCTTGTCCGGCGCCTGGGAGCAGCGCTTTTGTGGAGGGGCCGTGCGGGGCCTGCCGAGGCTCTGTAGGCTGTGGACGGTGTTGCGCCTCCGTCCGGTGCTCTAGCGGCAGCGAGCATGTCCTCGAGTAGAGCCAAGAGAAGCGAAGATGGTCACTGTGATAAGCGATTGTCATTGTTCATCAAAAGCTGGATATAATGTATAGATATGTGAACCGCCATATAACCTTGTATAATTAGCCTGAAACTGTGTAAGACAAACTGCCGCAGGAAACTGGCAGAGATAAGATAGCCGCAAACATCTGGGAACACTTGTGGGATGTGCTGGGGCAATGTTGTAAATCCTGTTGTGAAACTCCTAACAAGGCAAGATCAGGAAAGTAGGTAAAAGGTCAACGAGGAAGACAACCCACCTTCATCCCCACGACCACTAAAGAGGCAGAATTCGCCCCCCAGCAACAGGCCCCACATGCGCAGAGGGAGAATGAAAAGAACACGTTCACTGGAAGTAAAGAAGTATAAAAGACCGGATCTACAGAGGAGGGGCGCGCGCCGCGGAAGAGTAGAGACTCTCCGGCCGCCCAGCGCTGTGTTTTATCTGCTATCGCTTGCTCAAACCGAATAAATTGATTATATGGCAGAAATTGGCCTTTTGTCATTTATAACAAAATTGGTGCCGTGACTCGGATGAAGGATTTCTGACGGGAGTCACATTCTAGGGGGAGGCGCCCCACTCATATGAGTGGCCCCCTGACTGTGGTCTGGTCTTCTGAAACCTTCACCGACGAACCCAAATTCGATAGCAGATAAAAGGAAATGCCGGCAACCCCTTAAAGTTTGTGCACGAAGCCCGAGCAAAGAGGACGACGACGTGAGTATAATGGGACATTGAGTCCCGGGGATCTGTTCGGGTAGGGGTGGGGATCCTGGTGTGTGTCTGAGTGAGACGTCCAAGTGCGGATGAAGCGAGTGCGGACCTCTTAGTAGTGCGGTTCCCATATCCCGCGAGGGACTGGGCCACGAGGAGAGGGCATCAGAGAGTGTGAGTGAAAGAAGGCACACCAGAAGATGGGACAGAAAAAGAGCAAGGTTTCTGATCCCATGGGAGGTTTCGAGGGACAGATGAAATTACCTCAGATACCTCCAGATAGTCCTTTAGGCATAATGATTAAATATCGGAATGATTACCCTTCTAGAAAAGGGAAGGATAGGGCAAAGATGATACATTATTGCATGGAAGTATGGGGAGGCAAACAAATTCGGGAAGACCACCTATACTGGCCAATATACGGATCCTTTGAGGATTGGATATGCCAGGCGTTAAACATATATGTAAATTCAAAAGAACCCTTTGACCTAGAAGAAAGTGAATATGCACATCTATGGATAGGATCAGAGACAAGAATCAATTTATATCCCCTAAAAGAAAAAGGGGGACGGAGGAAAAATAGAACAGAGGAGGAGGTTCCTACGTCACCTCCACCATACATACCGCCCCCTCCCCCACCTCAGCCTTTGCCTCCTCCCGAAAACCCCCCTAGCGCTCCGAGTGCCCCAAGGAACACGGAGACACCTTATGATCCCTCTGAAGTTGAGGGACCGGTAACAGGAAGTAGGAGCAAGAGACAGAACGAGGCCGTGGTGTACCCCCTGAGAGAAATCTCAATGGGAGGGGCGCAGCCGGAAATGGGATATGTCTCGGTACCCCTAAACTCAGGGGATGTCAGAGACTTTAAAAAGGAAATGGGGACGTTATTAGAAGATCCTTTAGGGGTTGCAGAAAGAGTAGACCAGTTTTTGGGGCCAAATATTTATACATGGGAAGAATTGCAAGCCATATTGGGAATTCTATTCACGGCTGAAGAAAGAGATATGATTAGGAGAGCCGGAATGAGGATATGGGACCAGCAGCATCAGCAAGGTCCGGCGGCCGATGTAAAATGGCCCCTCCAAAGACCTAATTGGAATAATCAAGACGAGATACATAGGGGTCACATGCAGGATCTGAGGACCATAATAATACAAGGCATAAGAGAATCGGTCCCCAGAGGCCAAAACATTAACAAAGCCTTTAGTGAACACCAGAAAAAAGAAGAGACCCCCACAGAATGGTTAGAGAGGCTGCGGAGAAGTTTCCAATTGTATTCAGGGGTGGATCCCAACACGCCCGTTGGGCAAGCTTTAATTAAGGCTCAATTTGTAGCCAACTCATGGACGGATATTAGGAAGAAGCTAGAAAAACTTGATGATTGGCAGACCAGAGGACTGGATGAATTGTTGAGGGAAGCTCAGAAGGTATATGTAAGGAGGGAAGAAGAAGCAAATAGAAGACAAGCTAGGGTATTAGAGGAAACACATAGAAGGCAAGCACGGATGTTGCTAGCGGCTGTCAGAGAGGGACAGAAGGAGTTTGGGAAAAGAGTGTCTGACAAAAGGTCAGAACACAGACAGGATCAGGGGCCCAGAGGCACCCCCAGAGGAAGGGAAAAGGAACAACCGGTATGTTTTTATTGTGGCGGAAAAGGCCATATGAAACGAGAATGCAGAAAGCGAATGGCTGATGAAAAGATGTGGAAGGAGGACTGAAGGGGTCAGGGGCTCTATTTGCTGGGGACTCGAGAAACTAAAGAGCCCTTGATAAAACTTAAAGTGGGTCCCCGGCAACAAGAGATTGAGTTCCTTGTGGACTCGGGAGCAGAACGATCAACCGTTCAAAGACTCCCTTTAGGCTGTGAAAAATCCTCGGAAGTGATACAAGTTATAGGGGCTAAAGGGGAACCCTT
Organism: Strigops habroptila; assembly: GCF_004027225.2. Taxonomy (NCBI): domain Eukaryota; kingdom Metazoa; phylum Chordata; class Aves; order Psittaciformes; family Psittacidae; genus Strigops; species Strigops habroptila. Next base: position 1,648,083 of record NC_044301.2, on the reverse strand, counting down.
CGGGGTACCCGTAATCAAGAATGTAACGTTTGAAACGAATTCTAAATTTGGGGTAGGATCACTATTATTAGTGCTGGAAGCAGACTATAATCTTTTGGGAAGAGATCTGATGGTAGAACTGGGAGTCAATTTAGAGGTCCAGAATGAAGAATTGAGAGTGAAGCTATGCCCCCTTCGATTAGCAGATCGAGAGAAAATAAATCCAGAAGTATGGTATAATCCTGATACGATAGGAAAATTAGATATCGAACCCTTCTCAGTAACAATTAGAGACCCAGATAAACCCGTCAGAATCAAACAATATCCCCTCTCGGAAGAAGGGCGATGGGGACTAAAACCTGAGATAGACCGTTTACTTAGAAAAGGTTTGCTGGAGCCATGTATGTCTCCTTTTAATACCCCGATATTGCCTGTAAAAAAGGCTGATGGGAAATACAGATTGGTCCATGATCTAAGGGAAATCAATAAGAGAACCATTTCTAGGTTCCCCGTAGTAGCAAATCCTTACATGATTTTAAGCCAGGTAGATCCTAAAGATTGTTGGTATAGCGTAATAGACTTGAAAGACGCATTTTGGGCTTGCCCACTCCGAAAGGATTGTAGAGATTATTTTGCTTTCGAATGGGAAGACCCTGAGACACACCGAAAACAACAATTAAGGTGGACGGTTCTTCCCCAGGGGTTCACGGAATCACCTAATTTGTTTGGACAAGCCTTAGAGCAGATATTACAGAAGTATGAAATAGGGAAAGATGTGACACTGGTCCAATATGTCGACGACCTCCTAATAGCTGGAAAACAAGAGGAGGATGTGAGACAGGAGAGTATTAAATTGTTAAACTTTCTAAGTATACAAGGATTAAAAGTATCTGAATCAAAGCTACAATTTGTAGAGGAGGAGGTAAAGTATTTGGGACATTGGCTCAGTAAGGGAACTAAGAAATTAGACCCAGAGAGAGTCAATGGTATACTGTCCCTGAAAGCTCCAGCCACCAAGAGGCAAGTGCGACAACTACTTGGCCTATTAGGCTATTGTAGACAATGGATAGAGAATTATAGTAAAAAGGTTAAATTTTTGTATACTAAACTAACTAAAGATGGACTAGCAAAATGGACGGAGTCGGATGAGGTCCAGCTACAAGAATTAAAATAGAATCTGGTGAATGCTCCTGTCCTAAGCCTACCAGATTTAAAAAGAATCTTTTATCTGTTTGTAAATGTGGATGAAGGGACAGGATATGGGGTCTTAGCACAGGACTGGGCCGGGCGCAAGAAGCCTGTAGGCTACATGTCAAAACTATTAGACCCTGTGAGTAGAGGGTGGCCGACTTGCTTGCAAGCTATTGTAGCCACTGCCCTCCTAGTGGAGGAAGCACATAGAGTTACATTTGGGGGAGAACTGAAAGTTCTGTCTCCTCATAATATCCGGGGAATTTTACAACAGAAGGCGGATAAATGGATCACTGATGCTAGACTGTTAAAATATGAGGCTGTCTTGATCTCCTCCCCGAAACTGGAGCTGGAAACGACTAGTTTACAGAATCCAGCCCAATTTTTATATGGAGAACCAGCTCAGGGTATACTCCACGACTGCATACACAGCATAGAGGATCAGGCGAAAATTCGCCCTGATTTGGAAGAGGAGGAATTGGAAGAAGGGGAAAGGTATTTTGTGGATGGTTCCTCACGAATAATAGAGGGAAAATGGAAATCAGGGTATGCGGTTATAGATGGGAAAGATTTCAGAGTAATACAATCAGGACCCTTAAGCCCTAGTTGGTCCGCACAAGCATGTGAATTATATGCAGTATTACAGGCGTTGAAACTCCTAGAAGGACGAAGTGGCACAATTTATACAGATTCCAAGTACGCATATGGGGTAATACACACCTTTGGGAAAATATGGGAAGAAAGAGGATTAATCAATTCGCAAGGAAAGGGTTTAATCCACGAAGAGTTAATAGTCCAGGTTTTACAAACCCTGAGAAAACCAAAAAATATTGCAGTAGTACATGTAAGAGGGCATCAAAAGGGAACTTCATTTCAAGTAAAGGGAAATAACTTGGCAGACTCAGAGGCGAAAAGAGCTGCTTTAGAAGTTGTCAAAGTATTAGACTCTCCCCCAGTTGGGAAGGATGAGGCGGAGAACGGACATAAGTTTACCCAATTAGAACAAGAGAGGTTAACTAAAATGGGGATAACAGAGCGGCAAGGGAAATGGGAACTTGAAGATGGGAGACGAGTGGTCCCAAAAACTTTGGCTCGACAAATTATGGTAAGAATACATGAGAAGACACATTGGGGAACACAGGCCCTGGTGGACCAGTTTGCCACACAATACATGTGCATAGGGATTTATGATATAGCTAAAGAAATAGTGCAGTCCTGCCCCATATGTCAGAAGGTCAACAAGCAACAGTTGCGGAAACAGATACCTGGGGGTCGAGAATTGGCTGTGAGGCCCTTCTCGAAGGTGCAAATAGACTTTACAGAAATGCCCAAGGTAGGCAGCTATAAATACCTCTTAGTAATTGTGGATCATTTAACCCATTTTGTAGAGGCCTTCCCAACCTCTAGGGCTACAGCACGGGCCGTGGTAAAAGTCTTTTTAGAACAGATAATTCCCAGGTATGGGATCACCGACGTGATAGATTCGGACAAAGGTCCACATTTTACGTCTAAAATTGTTAAGGAGACTATGGAACGACTGGGCATAAGGTGGGACTACCACACTCCTTGGCATCCCCAAAGCTCAGGACGAGTTGAGAGAATGAATGGAGAAATTAAAAAACAACTGACTAAGATCATGATAGAAACCAAAATATCATGGATTAAATGCCTACCCTTGGCCCTGTTAAACATTAGAACCCAACCAAGATCCGATTTAGGGATCTCTTCTTTTGAAATGCTGTATGGTATGCCATACAATATGGAAATACCAATTGAACATCCAGTAATTGCAGATGAGATGTTGAAACCTTACCTGACACATCTAGCCAGACGAAGGGAGGAACTACACAAACGGGGTATGATAACACAGAGACCCCCTTTAAATATGCATATTCACTCCTTGAAGCCAGGAGATAAAGTCTTAATTAAAACATGGAAGGAAAATTCTTTAACGCCCCGCTGGGAAGGACCTTTTCTTGTTTTACTTACTACAGAAACTGCAGTACGGACGGCCGAACGTGGATGGACTCATGCATCTCGGATAAAAGGACCCATCAAGGACTCGAATTGGCAGGTAACCAGTCAACCAGGAGATCTGAAGGTGACCCTGAAGCGAAACTCCTAAGAATCCAAGGTGGAGAACAGACTAAGATTACCTGAGCCAAGTTGGTTCGGCCTTGAGCATTGGGAATTTATTAACCCTGTAAGGTTCTACACATTAAGGACACTTCCGCCTGACAGATACTCATCTGAACTGGTGGGCCGAACTGTGTTCGAGGGGATTTATCGGACCTCGGCGGGAAACTTGGTTGCCTTAGATTGGGAGCAACCACCCATTGAGCAGTTAATTTTAAAGGAGGTGCCTCGATATATTCCCTGTGTTTGCGGGAAAGTGCGGGTACTAGGAACTGAACAGGGAATACATGCAGCGTGGGTCCTGATCAGGTGTACTAACTGTAAAGGTCATTGGTATTGTTCATCCAAATATAGACAACAATTGTGCAGTAATTGTCACCCTTACCCAAAGAGGTTCCATATAAATTTGGAAGGGGAAATAGATATTGTAAAGATATTCTGTGGGAGACCATTCTACCTGCCCGAAAGGTGGGAAATATTGGAAAAGGACTGGAACAAAACGATTAGACGTAGCATTAAAAAATATAATTGGAAGAGGAGACAAAACTAAGACTAAAATTAGACGAGGAACCAGTGTCTTCCTGAAGAATACCTACTGCTGCCGAGAAGACTCTGATATCCCGTTGCTCCCTGCTAAGGAGTAGACGAGGAAAGGCAGAGAGGTACACATAGGTGGAAGAATAGAAGCTGGCATCCTCATAATTTTATTGATCACTCCTGTCTTGGGAAGTCCTCACCAGCCTTTCAACTGGACGATTGGTCGATGGGAGGACCAAACCGTAATTGGCATTAATGTCACTGCCGGAGCCCCCACATTCCGAGCAGCACTGTGCCAACTAGCACCTATAGAACCATGCTTAAATCTGAAAGGATATTATTTGTGTCCTGCTTCCAACCCAGGCAGAGGGTATTGCAACTATCCAAATGAGTATTATTGTGCATACTGGGGCTGTGTAACCCTCGCTGCAGCATGGCAACCGGGCAGGTCAGACCCTTTCCTCAAGACTCAATGGGGTCCTGAGGGATGCACACCTCGATATGATTCCTCGGGAGGTATCATAAGTCCAGGAAATTGTGCTCATGTAATTCTTACAATATTGCAACCAGATGATTTTGGGTGGATGACAGGAAGAACATGGGGAGTGCGGTACTGGGAACCTGGAAAGGATAGAGGGGGACTAATTTGGATAAGGAAGGATGTTGTAAGAGAGGCAGCAGCAATAGGACCTAATGTGGTTTTAACCAACCAATTAAACATAACAATTAAGAACGAAAGTTCTAAACTGGAGAACGTACCAACAACCTCTATCAAGGATGATTCACTTTGGAAACTAATGCAGACAAGTTATCGAGTATTGAATATAAGCAACCCTAATTTAACAGAAAGTTGCTGGCTATGTTATGGAATAGAACCTCCATTCTATGAAGCGATCGGGGATACTAGGAAACCTAAGAGATCGAATATGACTAGCCCTGCTGAATGTAATTGGGGACAAGAAACAGTGGGGGTTACTCTAACACAAGTATCCGGAAGCGGTAGATGTATAGGAAAAGTGCCAGAAGAACTAACCTATCTCTGCAACTACACATTAACAGCTAATAAAAGTAAACAACCCGCCAAATGGCTAATACCAGCTGTAAATGCCAGATGGATATGCAAGGATACAGGTGTAACACCATGCGTATCTTTGGATATCTTTAGATATGATACCCATTTTTGTATACAAGTTCTTATTGTGCCAAAAATTTTGTATCATCCTGAATCCTTTATGTATGAAAACCAAATCAATCAGGAGCATCACTTGAGCAAAAGAGAACCAGTGACAGCCTTGACCTTAGCAGCGATAATGATTTTAGGAGGTGCAGGGGTAGGTACAGGGATAACCTCCCTTATAAAACAAAGTCAGGATTTTACTGCACTAAGGATAGCGGTCGATGAGGACTTAGTAAGAATTGAAAAATCTATTTCTGCACTTGAAAAATCAGTAAGATCTTTATCTGAAGTTGTACTACAGAATCGAAGAGGATTGGACCTGTTGTTGTTACAACAGGGTGGTCTGTGCGTGGCACTAAAGGAAGAATGTTGCGTGTATGCAGATCATAAGGGGTAGTACGGGACACAATGACGAAATTACGTGAAGGATTAGAAAAGCGACGAAGGGAACGAGAAGCACAACGCAGTTGGTATGAATCATGGTTTAATCAGTCCCCTTGGCTTACCACCCTGTTGTCAACAATAGCAGGTCCCCTCATATTAATTGTATTAGGATTAACCTTTGGGCCATGTATTTTTAATAAAATATTAGAAATTGTACGTAACTGATTAGAAGCAGCACACTTGATGATAATCAGGGCTAAGTATGAACCTCTTGAACAAGAGAATGAGCTAATATTAAGTCAAAAGGCTTTGCAACAGTTTGATGAACAAAATCCATAAAAAGAAAAAGGGGGAATTGTGATATGTGATTGTAATCGATTAAGTTTGTTCATCAAGAAGCTGGGTATAATATATGAACGCATAAACTGCCATGTAACCTTGTGCAATTGCCACGTAGTCTGAAACTGTGTATAACGAACTGCTACAGGAAATAACCGCAAATATCCGGGAAGACAATAGGACATGCCGGGGGCGAAGTTGTGAAACTTTTAGCATGGCAAGATCAAGAAAGTAGGTAAAAGGTCGACGAGGAAGACAACTCACCTTCATCCCCACGACCACTAAGAGGCAGAATTCGCCCCCCAGCAACAAGCCCCACATGCGCAGATGAAGAATGGAAAGAACACGTACACCGGAAGGAAAGAAGTATAAAAGACCGGATCTGCAGGGAAGGGGCGTGCGCCATGGAAGAGCAGAGACTCTCCGGCCGCCCAGCGCTGTGTTTTATCTGCTATCGCTTGCTCAAATCAAATAAATTGATTATATGGCAAAAATTGGCCTTTGTCATTTATAACACAAGAGTGAATTTTAAGCCAAGGAAAAGTGGAGCTGGTGACAAGAAGGTTAGTATAGAAAGAGGGGTGATAACAAAAGTCAAATTACAGCTGAAATAAGCAGTATTTCACAAGTATTGTAGCATAATTGTATAATATCACAACTGACCTGTGGAACTCCCCACCAAAGAGTAGAAGTAGGATTAATTAATTCGTAGAAATGCCTCTATGCCAAAGCACATTGTATGGGAAACAAGCAAGAGGAGTTAGTTATGTGCATGCCTGAAGGGCTACAACCTCACTGGCATCATGGAGATGTCATGGGAAGCCTCCTATGACTGTAGTGTTGGAATGGAAGAATACAGGTTCTTCAGGAAAGAGGCAGGGGAGAAGAGGAGGGGGTGTTGCCCTCTAAGTCAGTGACCAGCTGGACTGTGCAGAGCACTGTCTGGGGATGGATGGGGAGTTGACTGAGAGCTTATGGGTCAGGATTAAAGGGAGGGCAGGGACAGGGGACATTACAGTGGGGGTCTGCTACAGGCCACTCCACCAGGAAGACTGAGTAGAAGAGGCCCTCTATAGAAAGAAAGGTGTGGCCTCAAGTTCACAAGCCCTGGTCCTCCTGGGGGGCTTCAACCACCCCAATATCTGTTGGAGGGACAACAATGCAGGGCAAATGCTATTCAGGAGGTTCCTGGAATTCGTTGATGATAACTTCCTTCTCCAAGTGCCAGAGGAACCAAAAAGGAGCTGAACCTTGTCCTCACCAACAGGGAGGCACTGGTGGGGAATGTGAAGCTGGAGGGCAGCCTTGGCTGCAATGACCACAAAATGGTGGAGTTTGAGATCCTTAGGGCATCGAGGAGGGTGCATGGCAAGCTTGCTACCCTGCACTTCAGGAGAGCAGACATTGGCCTCTTGACGGTTCTGCTTGGGGGAGTGCGATGGGATAAAGGCCTGGAGGGAAGAGCTGAAGAAAGCTGGATATTTTTCAAGGATCACCTCCTCCAGGCTCAGGAGCAATGCATCCTGACAAAGAGGAAGGCAGCCACATATGCCAGGAGGCCTGCGTGGATGAACAAGGAGCTCCTGAACAACATCCAGCATAAAAAGGAGGCCTATAGGGGGTGGAAACAAGGACAGGTAGCCTGGGAGGCATACAGAGAAATAGTCAGAGCAGCCAGAGATAGGCTTTTCAGGGTTAGGAAAGCTAAAGCCCTGAAAGAACTGAATCTGGCCAAGGACATTAAGGGCAACTAGAAAAACTTCTACAGGTACATCAGGGATAAAAGGAAGACAAGGGAAAATGTGGGGCCTCTCTGGAAGGAAAGGGGAGACCTGATCACCCGGGACATGGAGAAGGCTGAGGTACTCAACAACTTTTTGGACTGTCTTCACCGACAAGAGCTCCAGCCACACTACTCAAATCACAGAAGGCAAAGGCAGGGACTGGGAGAATGAATAACTCCATGCTATAGAAGATCAAGTCTGAGATCATCTAAGGAATCCGAAGGTGCACGAGTCCATGGGACCTGATGAGATGCATCCATGGGTCCTGAGGGAATTGGTGGATGTCTTTGCCAAGCCATTATCTATCATATTTGATAAGTCGTGGCAGTCTAGTAATGTTCTTGCTGACAGGAAAAGGGGAAATATTACTCCCATTTTTAAAAAGGGAGAAAAGGAAGACCCAGGGAACTACAGGCCAGTCAGTCTTATCTTGGTGCCCGGCAAGATCATGCAGCAGATACTCCTTCAAACTATACTAAGGCACATGGACAATAAGGGTGTGATTGGTGACAGCCAACATGGCTTCACTAAGGGAAAATTATGCAAGGCATTTGACACTATCCTGCATGACATCCTGTCCTGGGTTCAGCTCTAACGGTTATTATTCTCCTTCATAGTAGCTGGTACAGTGCTGTGTTTATGACTTTAGTCTGAGAACAATGCTGATAACACACCAATATTTTAGTTGTTGCTAAGTAATGCTTGCCATGATCAAGGACTTTTCAGTCTCTCATGCTCTGCCAGTGAGGAGCGGCACAAGAAGCCAGGAGGAAGCAGATACAGGACACCTGACCCAAACTAGCCAAAGGGGTATTCCATTCCAAAGGATCAATCCATGCCAGTATCAGTTGCCCCTATAAGCAAGAGGAAAAGCAAACAAAAGGCACAAAAAAGTCATGCAATGAAGGAAGATGAAGATTTAGCACACAAACTAGACGGGGCGGCATCTGAACGAGAGGAATTACTACAGGAATCAGAGGAAGAGGTAACTTCTCAATTCCTGACCTTTACTGAGCTGCAGAATATGCAAAAGATTTTAGCTGTCTTCCAGGGGAGCACATCGTCACCTGGTTGCTCCGATGGCGGGACAATGGGGCTGATGGTCATGAACTAGAAGGTAGGGAAGCCAAGCAGCTGGGATCATTTGCTAGGGAAGGAGGGACGAACGAAGCAACTGCAAAAGAGAAACAAGTCCTCAGTCTTTGGAGGTGGCTCTTGGCAGCTGTGAAGGAAAGGTTTCCCTACAAGGATGGTGTTATGTGTCGCTCAGCCAAATGGACCATGATAGAGGGAGACATCTAGTACCTGAGGGAATCAGCCATTCTAGAAATGATCTATCATAGGCCAGATACACCTGTAGATCCAGATGAAGTTGAATGTACATGACCCATGTGGTGGTAGTTTACATGGAGTGCGCCATCATCATATGCCCACTCATTGGCATCAATGTCCTGGAGTGAGGCAGCAGCACCAACAGTGAATGAAGTGAGTCATCAGCTCCGGGAATTTGAAGACAATCTCACCCCTTGCATAATTTCAGCTGTGGGAAAACTGTCCCAGGAGGTCAAACAATTGAAAAGCAATCTATCCAGCTCCCCACGTGGTGGAGGGTGTGAGGGAATATGTCCATCATAGATTGACCCTCCAAGGGAAGGAAAAAAAAGATGTGCAATTGATAAAAATTTCCATTACATGCCTCCCAAAGTATAAAGGTGATGGCCACGCTGAGAACACATACCAGATCAGTTTTGTGATCAATGATTCTATTGAACTACAAGTCACTACTATTAAGTACAGCGAAACAAGAACCTTAGCCTAGGCACCAAAGCAGATAAATGTTAAAACAGCAAATATTGGCTGCAAGTAAGGTATAACATGCTGAAACACTGAGACGAAGCACAACAACTCCGAGAGCACATAAATCAGCACTGTGACGAGTGACTAATAATCTGAAACAATGAATGCTTATCACAAATACGACTAGACACATGCTGGTCAGATCTGTCATTATCTCAACCCTTCATGCCCCACGTTGTGTGCCAAAAAAACCCGTCGTGGTTTAAGCCCAGCCGGTAACTCAGAACCATGCAGCCGCTTGCTCACTCCCCCCCCACTTCTTCCCCTCCCTCCACCTAGAGGGATGGGGAGGAGAATTGAAAGAATGTAAATCCCATGGGTTGAGATAAGAACAGTCCAGTAACTAAGGTATAATACAAAACCACTGCTACTACCACCAATAATAATAATGATAAGGGAAATAACAAGGGGAGAGAATATAAAACTAAAAGGGGAAAAGGAAAAAAAAGCAATAAACACAAGTGATGCACAATACAATTGCTCACCACCCGCCAACCGATAGCCATCCCAACCTGAGCAGTGATCTGGGCCTTCCGGGTAACTCCCCCTAGTTTATATACTGGGCATGACGTGCTGTGGTATGGAATACCCCTTTGGCTACTTTGGGTCAGGTGTCCTGTCTCTGCTTCCTCCTGGCTTCCCGTGCCCCTCCTCCCTGGCAGAGCACGAGACTGAAAAGTCCTTGATTAGAGTAAGTATTACTTAGCAACAACTAAAACATTGGTGTGTTATCAGTGTTGTTCTCAGGCTAAAGTTGAAAACACAGCACTGCACCAGCTACTAAGAATGAGAAATATAACTGTTACAGCTGAACCCAGGACAGGGAGTTACCCTGCAGGTGTTTTACCACATGCCATACCATCTTGAGAATGCCCTATTTCATCTGATCTTGAAAGTGAAGCAGCGTCGGGCTCGGGTCTTGATAAAGGATCTAAGAGGACCAGCAATAGATTTTCCCTGAGGCTGGACAGTCATGACTGGCAGGGTGTGTGGGATCATATGGGCAAGCACCTGGGCCAGTGGGCCCCTCCAGTGCTTTGGAATTTCACCCCTGAAAAAGTGCGAAATCCAGAGAAATTATTAGAACATTTAAACGAGGTGTGCTGTAGTCCTGGCAATACCAGAGAGGGACAAATCATGGCGACGTGCTTGGGCTTGGCCTACGCCTACAGAGCCCTGCTCTGTAAGGAGTGGGAAAAAGGTGTCTCCGGATCTGATGGCAAAGCAAAACACAATGCAGATACTCAACCCCCAAGCACAGCAGCTACACCAACCCAGACAACATATAGTGCAGCCACTCCAACCCCAGTAACAGACGCTGCAGCCACTCCAACCACAGTGAGAGACACAGCAGCTAAACGAAGGGACCAATCTGTGCCAGTACCAGTTGCCCCTATAAGCAAGGGGAAAAGCAAATGAGAACCACAAATAGCAACTCGTGCAGTGAAGGAGGATGAAGACCCAATGTGTGTATTAGAGGGGATGGCATCTGAACAAGAGGAATTACTACAGGAAGAGGAATAAGAAGAGGTAACTTCACGATGCCAGAACTCAGTGGAGCTGCAGAATATATGAAAAGATTTCAGCCGTCTTCCAGGGGAGCACATCGTCACCTCGTTGCTCCAATGATGTGACAATGGGGCTGACGGTCACAAACTAGAAGGTAGGGAAGCCAAGCAGCTAGGATCACTTGCTAGGGAAGGAGGAATTGACAAAGCAATTGCAAAAGAGAAATGAGCCTTCACACTTTGGAGGCAGCTGTTGGCAGTTGTGAAAGACAGGTGTCCCTACAAGGACGCTGTTATGAGTCGCTCAGCCAACCGGAGCATGAAAGAAAGAGGCATCCAGTCCCTGAGGGAATCAGCCATTCTAGAGATGATCTATCTTAGGCCAGATGCCGGGAATGAACCCATAGATCCAGATGAAGCGGAATGTACACAACCCGTGTGGCAGAAACTTAAACAGAATGCGCCACTATCATATGCCCACTCATTAGCATCAATGACCTGGAGTGAGGCAGCAGCATCAACAATGAATGGAGTCGTCAGCTCCAAGAGTTTGAAGACAATTTCTCCCTTTCCATCATTTCAGCTGTAGAAATACTCCTGACCCATGAGTTCAAACAACTGAGAGACAATCTATCCAACTCGTCACGGGGACCAACATGCGTTTCAGCTATTAACAGAAGGCACCCTATCGCTCGAGAGAGCAGATATAAGAGGTACACGCCATGGGCCACCCTAAGGTTTTACCTGCGGGATCACGGAGAAGACATGAGAAAGTGGGATGGAAAACCTACCTCAGTTCTGGAGGAACGGGTGCGTGAACTGTAGAGGAGAACAACAGTCAAGGATGATCCTCCCAGGAAAGCTGCTGCTCCAGTCTCTGGTGAGCAGTTTCCCAGATGGAGTGGAAGAGCTGATTTTACTCCAGCTCCTGTGAATTCTAATCCCTTTTTGCAAGATATAAGTGGAGAATTTTATAATAACTATTAGAGGGGCCCTGCCTCCAGCCAGGTGGAGGAGAGAGGCAATCAGTTTTACTGGACTTCATGGATCAGATGGCCTGGCATATCAGTCCCACAGAAGTATAAGGCTCTAGTAGATACTGGTGCACAGTGCACCCTGATGCCATCAAGCTATCAAGGGGTGGAAACCATTTTTATTTCTGGAGTGACAGGAGGATCCCAAGAGTTGACTGTACTGGAGGCTGAAATCAGCCTGACTGGGAGGAAGTGGCAAAAGCACCCCATTGTGACTGGTCCAGGGGCTTCATGCATCCTTGGCATAAACTGTGTCAGGAGAGGGTACTTCAAAGACCCAAAAGGGTATCGATGGGCTTTTGGTATAGCTGCCTTGGAGGAAATGAAGCAGCTGTCCACCTTGCCCGGTCTCTCAGAGGATCCTTCTGTTGTGGGGTTGCTGAAGTTTGAAGAAAAAGTGCCAATCGCATCCACAACAGTGCACCGGTGGCAATATCGCACCAACCAAGACTCCCTGATTCCCATCCATAAGCTGATGCCTAGGCTGGAGAGCCAAGGAGAGATCAGCAGGACCCGCTCACCCTTTAATAGCCCCATATGGCCAGTGCAAAAGTCTAACGGAGAGTGGAGACTAACAGAAGACTATCGTGGCCTGAACGAAGTCACACCACCATTGAGTGCTGCCGTACCGGACATGCTAGAACTTCAATATGAACTGGAGTCAAAGGCAGCCAAGTGGGATGCTTCAATTGATATTGCCAATGCATTTTTCTCAATCCCTTTGGCAGCAGACTGCAGGCCACAGTTTGCTTTCACTTGGAGGGGTGTCTAGTACACTTGGAACTGAGTGCCCCAGGGGTGGAAACACAGCCCTACCGTCTGCCATGGATTGATCCAGACTGCACTGGAACAGGGGCAAGCTCCAGAACACCTGCAATACATTGATGACAGTATCGTGTGGGGTGATACAGCGGAAGAAGTTTTTGAGAAAGGGAGGAAGATAATCCAAATCCTGCTGAAGGCTGGTTTTGCATAAAACAGAGTAAGGTCAAGGGACCTGCACAGGAGATTCAATTTTTGGGAATAAAATGGCAAGATGGATGTTGCCAGATCCCCACAGATGTGATCAAAAAGATAACAGCAATGTCTCCACCAACAAACAAGAAAGAAACACAAGCTTTCTTAGGTGCTGAGGGGTTCTGGAGAATGCACATCCCAAATTACAGTCTGATTGTAAGCCCTCTCTATCACGTGACCCGGAAGAAGAATGATTTCAAATGGGGCCCTGAGCAACAACAAGCCTTTGAACAAAATAAATGAGAGAGAGTTCATGGAGCAGCCCTTGGACCAGTCTGGACTGGCAAGATATGAAAAATGTGCTTTACCCCACGACGGTGAGAATGGTCCTACCTGGAGCCTCTGGCAGAATGCTCCAGGGGAGGCTCGAGATTGAACCCTCGTTGTTCCGTGAAAAGGTAAAATAATTTGGCAGAAAATAAACCCCCTTGCTTTCCAGCTGTTCCTCAGATATTAGAGGGGCTGGGTGCAGCTAGGCTTAGATTCTGAGTGATGCCCAATTTGCCACTATCAGTCCGGTCGCATTCAATATATTGAATAATCACGATTCCGGATGCACTAATAGTGCACTGCACCTTCAGTCTAATCGTGCTCACGAACTAGCACGGCCACACTGAGGGAGCTGGTCGCGTTCAATGAGACATTTACGATTAGCTACTTAAACAGTGCAGTTTATTAAAGCAACAGATACAGGTTCTTGTGGATTGCCGGTGATAAATACACTGTCTGCAAAAGCATGTGCAAACAATAAGGTATACAACCGCGCGACAAAGTTATGAATAACACAGCCTGGCTTTAAAGTATAAAAGTAAAAAGGTAACTCTATATAGAGATTCCTAATTTTCCCGGGGAAGCACTGGGTACAGTGCAAGTCTTACCCAAAGGCGTCCCTATGGGGGGGAAGAAAGGTCCAGCCCCTCGACCGGTCCCAGGAGTCGAGAGTAGTCAGCTGATGGGGTCTTCCTCAGCTCGTCCACGATGATGTCTTCCCTAAAGCCCCCACTTTTTGGGTCATTTTTATACTATTTTTCACTTTCAAGGTGGAGCTTGAGTGACTCTAGTCATACATACCTTTATTGTTATTGGTGTAAATTTTCCTCGCTTCGCTTTTAAAGGTATATGCCACAAAAAATTCAAAGAGCATGCTCAAAGAGGGGTGGTCTCACTTTGGAGGCAGGTAGCATTGGAGGTGGAGGTGTGTTTTTGTATTAAAACACATTATAATGAAGCAAAGTTCACACAAAGGACAGCATTTTGTCAAAAGATGACAGACCGTTGGCTCAGGGCAGCAAGTATGCAGCTTATCAGTTTTAAGTACCACCTAGTTCCCATCTCTGCTGGTGTTGGGACAGAGTTTGGCCACAGAATCTCCACTCTGCTCCATCCTCCATCAAGCAATGTTGCCAAGGGAACTGCTGTGGAGTGAATTCCTGGCATACCACGTGCAGCTGCATCTTACCCTGAAAGTCCGTTTTTCCTTTATGTGTGAACAATGCTACATTTTTAAATATAAGTTTAATTTCTAAATCATACTCTGTAATTATTCCACACTCGTCTTTTGGAGTTGGGGATACAGAGGATCTGAAGCTAGCTACACTCCCACTGAAAAAGAGATACTGCCAGCCTATGAAGGGGTTTGAGCTGTGTGTAGATTTGCATCATAAGGGTGAATTATTTTTAGCCCGGTGGGCCCATGACACCTCAGGCCATCAAGGCAGAGATGCAACATATGATGGGCTCATGATCAAGAGGTGGACTTAACAATGGACACTATTGCCCAGGTTATTCATGAATGTGAAACGTGCTGCAATTAAGCAAGCCAAGCGGTTAAAGCCTCTCTGGTATGGAGGACAATGGCTGAGGTACAAATATGGGGAGGCCTGGCAGATTGACTATATCACACTCCCACCAACCTGCCAAGGCAAGCACTATGTGCTTACTATGGTGGAAGCAACCACCGGATGGCTGGAAACATATGCTGTGCCCCACGCCACTGCCCGGAACACCGTCCTGGGTCTTGAGAAACAAGTCTTGTGGCCACACAGCACCCCAGAAAGAATTGAGTCAGACAATGGGACTCATTTCTGGAACAATCTTATAGACACTTGGGCCAAAGAGCATGGCATTGAGTGGGTATATCACATCCCTACCATGCACCAGCCTCTGGGAAAATCGAACGGTACAATGGGCTGTTAAAAACTACCCTGAGAGCCATGGGTGGTGGGACTTTCAAACACTGGGATACACATTTACCAAAAGCCACCTGGTTGGTCAACAGTAGGGGATCTGCCAACAGGGCTGTCCCAGCCCAATCAGAACTTCTATGTACTGTAGAGGGGGATAAAGTTCCTGTGGTGCACGTAAAGACTTTGTTGGGGAAGACAGTCTGGGTTATTCCTGCTTCAGGTAAAGGCAAACCCACTCGTGGGGTTGCTTTTGCTCAGCGACCCGGATATACTTGGTGGGTAATGCGGCAAGATGGGGAAATCCGATGTGTACCTCAAGGGGATTTAATTTTGGGGGAAAAGAGCCAATGAACTCAACTATATGCTGTTGCCTGCTATATTTCACTTCTATAGCCCATCAGCTAAATGCCCATCTTTGCCACTCCAGACTTTGAAAACAAGATCTGTGCTGTCATGATCATCAGCAGAGAATAAAGTCATGGGAAAAGCCGGCAGCAGTAGAACTATCCTAAGGTTACCATCAACTGACCCTGACTTCCCTCTGATCGTAACCCCAAGAAAGAATGAACTTTTATGAAACCAGATGGGCTCAGCAATGTGTAGCCAAGTTCACTGGTGTTGTCAGCAGGCAACAATCCAACACTACGCACTGCCTCTCCTGCCCTGCAAGACTGTTACAAGAGATAGAGCCTGACATCATGGACTGAATGAATTCAGCAAACTTTATAGTGATGGTCCATGGACTAAGGAATGATGTCTCTCTCAGTGTGTGTATATATATGAGACAAAAAGTGATGAATGTAATGGATGGGAACCTAGCTGAGAGTTGATTCCCTCTCATGACTGAAAGACATAACAAAGTATGTTTTTTGTCACAGTGTATTGGGTAGAGTATATATGTTTATGTTCATCCTGACTGTTTGTCGGAAAGAGGCAGGAAAACATAGGTATGTAGCTGTATTATGACCTTCATACTTGGCTGCACTGGGGCGTCTGGCCAACATTCTCAGAGCGAACAACAGTGAGATCATGAAAAACTGCATGGTACCACAAGTAAACAATTAGGGATGTGGCACAAAGCTGCTTGTTTTTCTAAGGGTATAAAAGCAGGACCCTCTTGTGGCCATGAGAGAAGCCTCACCTATGGGTGGACGCACCGCATAGGAATTTTCCTAATCACCTGAGACTCCTGGCATCGACTGCAGCAGGGCTCCCCAACTTGAAATGTGGGCCTGGATGATGATTCAGTGGTATTTGGAGATGTATTTCTTCTTAATCTCTGTTCTCTCTATGCAGTAATGATTTAATGCATTGCAAACTTTCTTTGGTACTTTACTTATATATGTATATCTGATTTGCTTTATTGTACTAATTCACTGTATATATAGAGATATTTACCTAATTCACATTAGTGTGCTTGCTTTAGTGTGCTTATTGGCTTTAGCATGCTTGTTTAATAAACTGTTCATATCATACAGCTAGTGTGTGGTCACTTTGTGGCGTACCCTGTCTGTCAGCATATTGAAAAATATGGGATCTGAGCATGACATGAATGGTATGGAACAAGGGGTGGATACTGTCCTGAGTTCAGCTGTAGCAGTTATTTTTCTCATTCTTAGTAGCTGGTGCAGTGCTGTGTTTTCGACTTTAGTCTGAGAACAATGCTGATAACACACCGATGTTTTTAGTTGTTGCTAAGTAATGCTTACCCTGATCACGGACATTTCAGTCTCTCATGCTCTACCAGTGAGGAGGGGCACGGGAAGCCAGGAGGAAGCAGAGACAGGACACCTGACCCAAAGTAGCCAAAGGGGTATTCCATACCACAGCACATCATGCCCAGTATATAAACAGGGGGGAGTTACCCGGAAGGCCCAGATCGCTGCTAGGGTTGGGCTGGCTGTTGGTTGGGTGATGGTGAGCAATTGTATTGTGCATCACTTGTGTTTATTGTTTTCTTTTCCATTTCCCCTTTTAATTTTTTATTATCTCCCCTTGTTATTTCCCTTATCATTATTATTATTGGTGGTAGTAGTAGTGGTTTTATATTATACCTTAGTTACCAGACTGTTCTTATCTCAACCCATGGGATTTACATTCTTTCGATTCTCCTCCCCATCCCTCCGGGAGCAGGGGGAGGGGAAGAAGGGGTTCCGAGGCTGGACAGTCATGAGTGGCAGGGTGTGTGGGATTGTATGGGCAAGCTTGTAGGCCAATTGGCCCCTTCACTGCTTTGGAACTTCACTCCTGAACAAATGCAAAATCCAGAAAAATTAGCAGAACACTTAGACAAGGTGTGCTGTTGTCCTGGCAATACCAGAGAGGGACAAATCACTGCAAAGTGCTGGGGTTTGGCATATGCCTACAGAGCCATATTCTTTAAGGAGCAGGAAGAAGTTGTCTCTGGATCTGATTGCAAAGTAACAGACAATGCAGCTACCCAAACTCCAAACACAGCAGCTACCCCAACCCCAGCAACAAGCACAGCAGCTGCTCAAATCCCTACAACAGACATTGCAGCCACTCCAAAGCCAGAGAAAGGCACTGCAGCTGAACCAAATGACCAATCCATGTCAGTATCACTTGCCCCTATAAGCAAGAGGAAACGCAAGTGAGAGGCATGGAAAATATGTCGTGCAGTGAAGGAAGATGTAGACTCAACGTACGAACTAGAGGGGGTGACATCTGAATGAGAGGAATTACTACAGTTATCAAAGAAAGAGGAAAAGGTAACTTCTTGATCCCTGACTGACTGAGCTGCCGAATATGCAAAAAGATTTCAGCCATCTTCCAGGGGAACACATTGTCACCCGGTTGCTCCAATGCTGGGGCAATGGGGCCGACAGTCACGAACTAGAAGGTAGGGAAGCCAAGCAGCTGGGATCACTTCCTAGGGAAGGGGGAATTAACAAAGCAATTGCAAAAGAGATACTGGCAGCCTATGAAGGGGTTCAAGCTGCTTCAGAAGTAAGTGGCACTGAAGCACAGCTCCTCCTGGCACCCCGGTTGCCCGTGCTTGGCAGGATGTTCCAAGGAAGGGTCTCCTCTACACATCATGCAACCGATGCTACATGGACTAAGTGGGCCGCACTAATTACACAATGAGCTCGAATAGGAAATCCCAGTCGTCCAGGAATTCTAGAAGTCATCATGGACTGGCCAGAGGGCAAAGATTTTGGGATGTCACCAGAGGAGGAGGTGATGCATGCTGAAGAGGCCCCACCATATAATAAACAGAAAGTGAGAAGCACTATGCCTTGTTCACTGATGAGTCTTGCCATATTATGAGAAAGCATCGGAGATGGAAGGCAGCTGTGTGGAGTCCCCTACGGCAAGATGCAGAAACTGCTGAAGGAGGGGCTGAATGGAGTCAGTTTGCAGAGGTGAAAGCCATCCAGCTGGCCTTGGACATTGCTGAATGAGAAAAATGGCCAGTACTTTATCTCTCTACTGACTCATGGATGGTGGCAAATGCCCTGTGGGGGTGGGTGCAGCAATGGAAGCTGAGCAACCAGCAATGCAGAGGTAAATCCATCTGGGCTGCCGTGTTGTGGCAAGGTATCGCTGCCTGGGTGCAGAACCTGGTCGTGAAGGTACGCCACATAGATGCTCATGTACCCAAGAGTCAGGCCACTGAGGAACATAAGAACAACCAACAGGTGGATCAAGCTGATAAGATTGAAGTGGTTCAGGTGGATCTAGATTGGCAACATAAGCGTGAATTATTTTTGCACCCAGCGGTGCTTGGAATAGCCACATTGTCTGTTGCTGTTGGGGTTTGAGTAGCTACTGTGCTTGTCACTGGGGTTGATGTAGCTGCTGTACTTGGAGTAGCTGCGTTGTCTGTTGTGGTCAGGGTTTGAGTAGCTGCTGTGCTTGTAGTTGGCATAACTGTGTTGTCTGTTGCTTTGCCATCAGATCCAGAGACATTTTTTTCCCTTTGAAGGTGCTGGATAGTGTTGAGCAGGGCTCTGTAGGCGTAGGCCAAGCCCCAGCACGTTGCAGCGAGTTGTCCCTCTCTGGCATAACCAGGACGACAGCACACCTCGTTTAAGTGTTTTACTAGTTTTTCCGGATGTTGCACTTGTTCAGGGGTGAAGTTCCAAAGCACTGGAGGGGCCCACTGGCCTAGATACTTGCCCATACTATCCCACACACCCTGCCACTCATGACTGTCCAGCCTCAGGGAAAATCTCCTGGTGGTCCTCCTATATCGTACTCTAACCCTAGACCAGATTTGAACCCGACACTGCTTAACTTTCGAGATCAGACGAAATAGGGTGTTCCCAGGGCGGGATGGCCGTGGGTAAAACACACTCCGTATGTGTGCCAACATGCTGATCCCCAGCACAATCAGCAGGCAGGTCTCAAGGGTATTCAAAGGCCATCCAAAACCTTCAGAACTCTCAACTGCTGTTGCAAATAGGCTGGTGGGGGAACGGGGGGTGAAAGAGAATGCCTCCTTCGTAAGTTGACCCCCCGAGGAGAAAAAAAAGATATGCATTTCCTAAAATATTTCATTATATACCTCCCAAAGTATAGAGGTGATGGCCAAGCTGGAAGCACAAACCAGACCAGTTTCATGATCAATGAGTCTATTGTATTCCAAGTCATTACCATGAAGTACAGTGAAACAAGAACCTTAGCCCAGGCCCCCCAGCCGATAAACACTAAAACAGCAACTACTGTCTGTAAGTAAGGTACAACATGCTGAAACTCTGAGATCAAGCGCAACAAGTCTGAGAGCCAAATAATCACCATTGTGACGAGTAGTAACAATGAATGCTTATCACAAATATGATTAGACACACTCTGGTCAGATCTGTCGTTATCTCATCCCTTCGAGCCCCACACTGGGCGCCAAAAAGAACTGTCGTGGTTTGAGCCCAGCCGGTAACTCAGAACCACACAGCCGCTCGCTCACTCCCCCCCTTCTTCCTCCCCCCACTCCCGGAGGGATGGGGAGGAGAATCGGAAGAATGTCACTCCCACGGGTTGAGATAAGAGCAGTCCAGGAACTAAGGTATAATACAAAACCACTACTGCTACCACCAATGATAATAATGATTAGGGAAATAACAAGGGGAGAGGATACAATTGCTCACCACCCGCCAACCGATACACAGCCCGACCTGAGCAGTGATCTGGCCTTCCTGGTATCTCCCCCCGGTTTATATACTGGGCATGACGTCCTGTGGTATGGAATACCCCTTTGGCTAGTTTGGGTCAGGTGTCCTGTCTCTGTTTCCTCCCGGCTTTCCCTCCTCCCTGGCAAAGCATGAGACTGAGAAAGTCCTTGATCGGAGTAAACATTACTTAGCAACAACTGAAAACATCAGTGTTATCAACGTTGTTCCCAGGCTGAAAGTTAAAAAACACAGCACTGCACCAGCTACTAAGAAGGACAAAAAACGACTGCTACAGCTGAACCCAGGACACATTTTTATAAAGACAGTGTATGTCTTGTTCTAACAGAATGGAGCTTTGCTTTCATACATTTTTGAAAGAGCTTATAGTAAACATAAAGAAAGTATAATAATATTTGTATTGGGTCTCTAAATTAAAACAAGGTCCATCAAATTAACTCAATCCTCTGAAGCCTTTAAATCTTCTCCAGTCTCTAAGCTATAGCATCATGGCAGATAAATGTGGATGTCAAGCCACTTGAGCATTTCCAAGTGAGCAATTTATTTCAGTTAGCTTAGATCTTCTTAACTAAACAACTGCAAACACTTAGTATATACCACCATGGGGTGATTTGGCCAAGCAAACACGTATGCTGTAATCTCTAATAGGGCTTATTTTATTCTTTGTAGGAATAAAATTACAGACCCTGAGACCAAAATTACCTCCACTATATTAATATGGATCAAAACCAAGAAGGTCAAGATTTTAGGCTTTTAATCTCACAGCAAAGCAGGCTAGTATCTCAAGGAAAAGCTCTCCCTCTGGCTCAGGCTAATGGCTTTTGGAAATGATGAAACTAGCAGCAAGAGGGAGACTATGAGGAAAGGAACACAAATGCTATTTGGAAGGATGATAAAGTATGACTGGGAAACTTCTACTCATACATAAATAAGGTCAGCTATAGACCTAAGAAAACCCTCATTCCCTCACCCTAGAGATCACAGCAAGGACAATAAATGCATTTATACTTCAGACCACTGATGTACAGTAATTTCCCAGTTGCCATGTTGAGGAACAGATGACCTAAGCAGATGAACAAGTGTTGTCAGGCAACAAGTCTCAAGTGAAAAAGTTGAAAATTGCTAAAAGGATACTAATGGCATTATCGGGAATGTTTGTTTTCCAGTATTCATAACTGAAACTAGAACAACTTCATAGAAAATCCTTATTTCTTTAAAGAGTTTCCTGGGGGGGGGGGGGGGGAAGTGGGAGTTTTTTGGGGTTTTTTTGGTTTTCTTTTTTTTTTAGATGAGACTTTGCAGAAGACATTTTTGCCCTTTGAGCTTTCAAAAGGACTGGGAGTCTGCCTGCTCTTTTCAAAGCTGTTAGAATGCAATACATGTCCATAGCTTTTGCAAACTTAAGCTTATTATTAGCTGACATGTTTAAGATATATCAGGGTAGTATTCAGAACTAGATTAGGAGGAAAAGGTAGTCATCTTCTTGAGAGTCAGTCTTAGATCCTACTGAGTTAGTGGAGATATTGCTAACACATACATAAATGTGTTGTAATTACAAGGTTAATCTCATCCGCTGGAGCTCGATTCAGCAGTCGCAGCATAGACTTCCAGTGTACTTTGAGAATAAAGTAACCCAACACAAATCCACTGTCTGCAGAGTCCAGAAAGAAGATCCAGACTGAGCCATCAGAAACTTAATTGCTTTGCCACCACCTGTCATGGTTTAAACCCAGCTGGTATTTCAGTACCACGCAGCTGCACACCCACCAACACCCCTCCCCTTTCCCTGCCCTGGGCGGGATGGGGAAGAGAATTGAAAGAATGCAAACACTGTGGGTTGAGATAAGAACAGTTTAATAAATAAAATAAAATATCATGATAACAGAAAGAATTTCCAGTTGGAAAACAGTAACAAGTGGTGTCCCTCAGGGATCGGTGTTGGGACCTGTCCTGTTCAAAATATTTGGCGGGGACATGGACAATGAGATTGAGCGCGCGCTCAGCAAGTGTGCCGACAACAGCAAGCTGTGTGGTTCTGCTGATATGCTGGAGGGAAGGGATGCCATCCAGAGGGACCTTGACATGCTTGTGACGTGGGCCAATGTCAACCTTATGAAGTTTAACCAAGCCAAGTGCAAGGTCCTACACCTGGGTCAGGGCAATCCCTGCTCCATCCCTGGCAGTGTTTAAGGCCAGGTTGGACAGAGCCTTGGGCGACATGGTTTAGTGCGAGGTGTCCCTGCCCATGGCAGGGGGGCTGGAACTTGATGATCTTAAGGTCCTTTCCAACCCTAACTATTCTATGATTCTATGAATACCGACAGTAACAATAATGATAATAATAGGAAATAACAAAAGAAATGAAAGCTCAGAAAATGCAAGTGACGCACAATACAATTGCTCACCACCCACTGACTGATACCTAGCCCAAACTAAGCAGCGATCTGTCCCTTCCAGGTAACTCCCCCATGTTTATAGGCTGGGCATGACATGCTGTGGTATGGAATACCCCTTTGGCTATTTTGGGTCAGGTGTACTGTCTCAGCTTCCTCCCTGCTTCTTGTGCCCCTCCTCACTGGCGGAGTATGAAAGACTGAAAAGTCCTTGATCAGCACGTTGTGGTTTAAGCCCAGCCAGTAACTCAGAACCAGACAGCCACTCACTCACTCCCCCACTTCTTCCTTCCCCCACTCCAGGAGGGATGGGGAGGAGAATCGGAAGAATGTCACTCCCACAGGTTGAGATAAGAACAGTCTAGTAACTAAGGTATAATATAAAACCACTACTGCTACCACCAATAATAATAATGATAAGGAAAATAACAAGGGGAGAGAATACAATTGCTCACCACCAGCCGACTGATACCCAGCCCGACCCTAGCAGCGATCTGGGCCTTCTGGGTAACTACCCCCAGTTTATACATTGGTCATGAAGTGATGTGGTATGGAATACCCCTTTGGCTAGTTTGGGTCAGGTGTCTTGTCTCTGCTTCCTCCCAGATTCCCCTCCTCAGTGACGGAGCATGAGACTGAGAAAGTCCTTGATCAGAGTAAACACTACTTAGCAACAAATAAAACCATCGGTGTTATCAGCATTGTTCCCAGGCTGAAAGTTAAAAAACACAGCACTGCACCAGCTACTAAGAAGGAGAAAAAATGACTGCTGTAGCTGAACCCAGGACAGTATCCACCCCTTATTCCATACCATTCACGTCATGCTCAGATCCCACAACTCTCAACACGCCATCGCCCCTGTCCCATATATGCACATATATATACCCCCACAACCACACACAAAGAGAAAGATATCATTCCTTAGTCCATGGACCAATCCCTATAAAGTTGCTGAATTCATCCAGTCCATGATGTCAGGCTCCATCTCTGGTAACGGTCCTTCAGGGCAAGAGGGACCGTCTGTAGTGTTGGGTTGATGCCTGCTGATGATACCGCCAAACTCGTCTGGTCACTGCTGAGCTTGTCTGGTTTCATCAGAATTCATTCTTTGTTGGGGTGATTATCGGAGGGAAGTCAGGGTCAATTGCTGGCGACCTGAAGACATCTAGCTGGTGGGTTATGAAAGTGCTATATAGTAGGCAACAGCATGCAATAGAGTTCATTGGCTGTTTTCCCCCAAAATTATATCCCCTTGAGGTACACATCGGATTTCCCCATCTTGCCGCATTACCCACCAAGTATATCCAGGTCCCTGAGCAAAAGCAACCCCATGAGTGGGTTTGCCTTTACCTGAAGCAGGAATAACCCAGACTGTCTTCCCCAACAAAGTCTTTACGTGTACCACAGGAACTTTATCCCCCTCTACAGTACGTAAAAGTTCTGATTGGGCTGGGCCAGCCCTGTTGGCAGATCCCCTAGCATTGACCAACCAGGTGGCTTTTGGCAAATGTGTATCCCAGTGTTTGAAAGTCCCACCACCCATGGCTCTCAGGGTAGTTTTTAACAGCCCATTGGACTGCTCGATTTTCCCAGAGGCTGGTGCACGGTAGGGGATGTGATATACCCACTCAATGCCGTGCTTTTTGGCCCAAGTGTCTGTAAGGTTGTTCCAGACATGAGTCCCATTGTCTGACTAGGTACTTTCTGGGGTGCCGTGTGGCCACAAGACTTGTTTCTCGAAGCACAATACAGTCTTCCAGGCAGTGGCGTGGGGACAGCATGTTTCCAGCCATCCGGTGGTTGCTTCCACCATGGTAAGCACATAGCGCTTGCCTTGGCGGGTCGGTGGGAGTGTGATATAGTCAATCTGCCAGGCCTCCCCATACTTGTACTTCAGCCATCGTCCTCCACACCAGAGAGGCTTTAACCGCTTGGCTTGCTTAATTGCAGCACATGTTTCACATTCATGAATAACCTGGGCAATAGTGTCCATTGTTAAGTCCACCCTTCGATCACAAGCCCATCTATATGTTGCATCTCTGCCTTGGTGGCCTGAGGTGTCATGGGCCCACTGGTCTAAAAATAACTCACACTTATGTAGCCAATCTAGATCCACCTGAGCCACTTCAATCTTAGCAGCTGGATCCACCTGTTAGTTGTTCTGGTGTTCCTCAGTGGCCAGACTCTTGGGTACATGAGCGTCTAGGTGGCGTACCTTCACCACCAGGTTCTGCACCCGGGCAGCGATATCTCACCAAAGTGCAGCAGCCCAGATGGTTTTACCACTTGGTTGCCAGTTGCTCTGCTTCCATTGCTGCAACCACCCCCACAGGGCATTTGCCACCATCCATGAGTCAGTTGAGAGATAAAGTACTGGCCATTTTTCTTGTTCAGCAATGTCCAAGGCCAGCTGGATGGCTTTCACCTCTGCAAACTGACTCCATTCACCCTCTCCTTCAGCAGTTTCTGCAACTTGTTGCAGGGGACTCCACACAGCTGCCTTCCCTCTCCAATGCTTTCCCACAATGCAGCAGGACCCATCAGTAAACAAGGCATATTGCTTTTCACTCTCTGACAGTTCATTATATGGTGGGGCTTCTTCAGCACACGTCACCTCCTCCTCTGCTGAAATTCCAAAATCTTTGCCCTCTGGCCAGTCCATGATGACTTCTAGAATTCCTGGACGACTGGGATTTCCTATTCGAGCTCGTTGTGTAATTAGTGTGGCCCACTTACTCCATGTAGCATCAGTTGCATGATGTGTAGAGGAGACCCTGCCTTTGAACATCCAGCCCAGCACAGGCAACCGGGGTGCCAGGAGGAGCTGTGCTTCAGTTCCGATCACTTCTGAGGCAGCTCAAACCCCTTCATAGGCTGCCAGTATCTCTTTTTCAGTGGGAGTATAGCTGGCCTCGGATCCTCTGTATCCCCGACTCCAAAGGCAGAGGTGTAAACCTCGAGTCTCCCCTGGAGCTTTCTGCCAGAGGCTCCAGGTAGGACCATTCTCCCCGGCTGCGGTATAGAGCACATTTTTCACATCTTGCCCTGTCCAGACGAGTCGGAGTTCTACTGTATGAACTTTTTCTCCTTTAATTTGTTCAAAGGCTTCTTGTTGCTCACGACCCCATTTGAAATCATTCTTATTCCAGGTCGTGTGATAGAGAGGGCTGACAATCGAGCTGTAATTTGGGATGTGCATTCTCCAGAACCCCACAACACCTAAGAAAGCTTGTGTTTCTTTCTTGTTAGTTGGGGGAGACATTGCTGTTATCTTTTTGATCATGTCCGTGGGGATCTGGCGACATCCATCTTGCCATTTTATTCCCAAAAATTGAATCTTCTGTGCAGGTCCCTTGACCTTACTCCCGTTTAGGCAAAACCGGCCTTCAGAAGGACTTGGATTATTTTCCTCCCTTTCTCACAAACCTCTTCCGCTGTATCACCCCACACAATGATGTCATCAATGTATTGCAGGTGTTCTGGAGCTTGCCCCTGTTCCAGTGCAGTCTGGATCAGTCCATGGCAGATGGTAGGGCTGTGTTTCCACCCCTGGGGCACTCAGTTCCAAGTGTACTGGACGCCCCTCCAAGTGAAAGCAAACTGTGGCCTGCACTCTGCTGCCAAAGGGATTGAGAAAAATGCATTGGCAATATCAATTGTGGCATCCCACTTGGCTGCCTTTGACTCCAGTTCATATTGAAGTTCTAGCATGTCCGGTACGGCAGCACTCAATGGTGGTGTGACTTCATTCAGGCCACGATAGTCTACTGTTAGTCTCCACTCTCCATTAGACTTTTGCACTGGCCATATGGGGCTATTAAAGGGTCAGCAGGTCCTGCTGATCACTCCTTGGCTCTCCAGTCTACGGATCAGCTTATGGATGGGAATCAGGGAGTCTTGGTTGGTGTGATGTTGCCACCCGTGCACTGGTGTGGTTGTGATTGGCGCTTGTTGTTCTTCAACCTTCAGCAACCCCACAACAGAAAGTTCCTCTGACAGACCAGGCAAACTGGACAGCTGCTTAATTTCCTCTCTTTCCAAGGCAGCGATACCAAAAGCCCATCTATACCCTTTTGGGTCTTTGAAGTACCCTTTCTTGTGACAAGGATGCATGGAGCCTCTGGACCAGCCACAATGGGGTGCTTTTGCCGCTCCTTCCCAGTCATACTGATTTCAGCCTCCAGTACAGTTACCTCTTGGGATCCTCCTGTCACTCCAGAAATATAAATGGCTTCCACCCCTTGATACCTTGATTGCATCAGGGTACACTGTGCACCGGTATCTACTAAAGCCTTATATTTCTGTGGGACTGATGTGCCATGCCATCTGACCCACACAGTCCAGTAAACCCGACTGTCCCTCTCCTCCACCTGGCTGGAGGCAGGGCCCCTCTAATAGTGATCCCATGATTGTCCACTTATGTCTTGTAGAAAGGGATTATTATCCCTTACCAAAGGAGCTGGAGTAAAATCAGCTCTACCACTCCATCTGGGAAACTGCTCACAAGAGTCTGGTGCAGCAACATTCATGGGAGGATCATCCTTAACTGCTGTTCTCTTCAGTTCACGCACCTGTTCCTCTAGAACTGTGGTAGGTTTTCCATCCCACTTTCTCATGTCTTCTCCGTGATCCTGCAGGTAAAGCCATAGGGTGGCACATGGCGTGTACCTCCTATATTTTCTCTCTCGAGCAGTAAGGCGTCTTCTGTTAATAGCTGAGACATGGGTTGGTACACGTGGGGAGCTGGATAGATCGGATAAATCATCTCTCAATTGTTTGAACTCCTGGGACAGTTTTTCCACAGCTGAAATGATGGAAGGGGGGAGATTGTCTTCGAACTCTCGGAGGTGACGAGTCACTTCATCCACTGTTGGTGGTGCTAGGTCATTCCAGGTCATTGATGCTAATGAGTGGGCATATGATGATGGTGCACTCCGTGTAAGTTTCCGCCACATGGGTTGTGTGCATTCAACTTCATCTGGACCTACGGATGTGTTCCTGGCATCCGGCCTAGATAGATCATCTCTAGAATGGCTGATTCCCTCAGGGACTGGATGCCTCTCTCTATCGTGGTCCAGTTTGCTGAGTGACTCATAACATTGTCTTTGTAGGGAAACTTTTTCTTCACAGCTGCCAGGAGCCGCCTCCAAAGGCTGAGGGCTCCCTTCTCTTTGGCAATCACTTTGTCAATTTCTCCTTCTCTAGCAAGTGATCCCAGCTGCTTGGCTTCCCTACCTTCTAGTTCGTGACCATCGGCCCCATTGTCCCAGCATTGGAGCAACCAGGTGACGATGTGCTCCCCTTGAAGACGGGTGAAATCTTTTTTCATATTCCGCAGCTCGGTCGAGGTCCAGGGTCAAGAAGTCACCTCTTCTCCTTCTTTTTCATCTTGCTCTGATTCACCTGGTAATAACTCTTGTTCAGATGCTGTCCCCTGTAGTAAGTGCATTCTGACTTCATCTTTCTTCGCTGCAGGTGTTGCTCTTTGTGCTTCTTGTTTCTTTTCCCCTTGCTTACGGGGCAACCGATATTGGCACAGATTGGTCATTTGGTTTAGCTGCTGTGTCTGCCACTAGGGTTGGAGTGGCTGCAGTGTCTGTTGCTGGAGTTGGTGCAGCTGCGGTGCTTGGAGTTGGAGTAGCTGCATTGTCTGTTGCTTTTCCATCAGATCCAGAGACATCTTTTTCTCTTTGAAGGTGCTGGATAGTGTTGAGCAGGGCTCTGTAGGCATAGGCCAAGCCCCAGCACGTTGCAACGAGTTGTCCCTCTCTGGTATAACCAGGACAACAGTGCACCTCGTTTAAGTGTTTTACTAGTTTTTCCGGATGTTGCACTTGTTCAGGGGTGAAGTTCCAAAGCACTGGAGGGGCCCACTGGCCTAGATACTTGCCCATACTATCCCACACACCCTGCCACTCATGACTGTCCAGCCTCAGGGAAAATCTCTGGGAAAATCTCTTGGTGGTCCTCCTATATCGTCCTCTAACCCTAGACCAGACTTGAACCCGACACTGCTTAACTTTCGAGATCAGACGAAATAGGGTTTTCCCAGGGTGGGATGGTTGTGGGTAAAGTACTCTTCATATGTGTGCCAACATGCTGATCCCCAGCACAATCAGCAGGCAGGTCTCAAGGGTATTCAAAGGCCATCCGAAACCTTCAGAACTCTCAAACGCTGCTGTAAATAGCCTGGTGGGGGAGTGGGGGGTGAAAGGGAATGCCTCCTTCATAGGTTGACCCCATGAGGAGAAAATAAAAGATATGTAATTGCTGAAAAATTTCATTATATACCTCCCAAAGTATAGAGGTGATGGACATGCTGGAAATGCATGCCAGACCAGATTCATGATCAATGAGTCTATTGTATTCCAAGTCATTACCATGAAGTACAGTGAAACAAGAACCTTAGCCCAGGCCCCCCAGCCGGTAAACACTAAACAGCAAATACTGGCTGTAAGTAAGGTACGACATGCTGAAACTCTGAGATCAACGCAACAACTCCGAGAGCCAATAAATCAGCATTGTGGTGAGTGACTATTAACCCAAAACAATGAATGCTTATCACAAATATGATTAGATACACTCTGGTCAGACCTGTCCTTATCTCAACCCTTCGAGCCCCACGTTGGGCGCCACAAAGATCTGTCATGGTTTAGCCCAGCCGGTAACTCAGAACCACACAGCCGCTAGCTCACTCTCCCCCCTTCTTCCTCCCCCTGCTCCTGGAGGGATGGGGAGGAGAATCAAAAGAATGTAATTCCCATGGGTTGAGATAAGAGCAGTCCAGTAACTAAGGTATAATACAAAATCACTACTACCGCCACCAATAATAATAATAATAATAAGGGAAATAACAAGAGGAGAGGATACAGTTGCTCACCACCTGCCAACCGATACCAGCCCGGCCTGAGCAGCGATCTGGGCCTTCCGAGTAACTCCCTCCAGTTTATATACTGGGCATGACGTGCTGTGGTATGGAATACCCCTTTGGCTAGTTTGGGTCAGGTGTCCTGTCTCTGCTTCCTTCCGGCTTCCCCTCCTCCCTGGCAGAGCATGAGACTGAGAAAGTCCTTGGTCAGAGTAAACATTACTTTGCAACAGTGCATATGAAGGGCATGGACTCAAAGCATCTTCATGCAGCCAATCACTTTATTGCCTATTCCTCTAGCTTTTTTACCATTCTAGCAAAAGCTATGATGTTTAGCCCATTGCTCTAACTCTTATACCAAGCTATTTTATCACATCATGTTTAGTTCTTGGTTTACAGTTTTGTTTTTTCAATATTCTTCGTCTTTTCACAAACAAGCCCAGAATAACCAGTTCCTTATCTTTCTATTCTTCTACTTCTGATCATCTGGGTTGCTCTACTTGATTGCACAATGATGTACTTTGTTTCTTTTTTAACTCTTTCTTCTCCAGCCAAGCAGTTACTTCTCTTTGGCAGTAATCAAATAGTTTCCATCCTCTCCCACATCTCCCCCTTCTTTATTTATGTGCGAAAGGGCAAGGTTCGCATATAACTGTGTGACCATATCCTAATTCATACTTCGTTCGATTGATCATCAAACACAAGAAAAAAGACAAGGAAGACATAAGGCAATCATTAATACAGCAATTAGAGCTTTTAAAATAAACCCTGCGATATTTTTTACCCACGTCATAAACCAGAAAACCAAATTAAGCCAACACAAGCAACATCAGAAACTTCACCAGCGAGGGACTCACTGTGTAACTTGTACTAACACAGTCAATACTTGGCAAGAGATCATTAGTCTAGTCATGATACTAAGTGGCCCAAACCCCACATGTAGGTCTAGGGTCAAGCTGTGGATGTAACAGAAAACCAAGTCAAAGGCATAAGCAGAGTCTTTAAGCCATTTCCTACCCTGCCATGTCTTACATGGGTGCCCACAGAGCTAAGCTTGATGCTACAATATCCCCTTTCAAACACCACTTTCAGGGCACAGAGTCCAAAATTCCCGAGCCATGAAGATAGACCAAAAGCGTCCCACCCCTGATTTAGCTGCAAGGGATACTCTTATGAATCGATTCTGAGTGGTCGCTTAGATTTATGCAACACATCCCATCAAAGTCATTTAAATAACGCAGATACAATCACACTTTTGCTCAGCCTCCTCCATGTACGTGCACCTGCTCATTAGTTTTATCAAATGTGCAAGGCCCCCCAACTGCTCTGCTGACTGAGCTAGCCATTACGATTTAAAAAGTACAAGATGAATGTGGCTTTCCATAGTCTATCTTGTGGGGAGTCTTGATCCCGCTTCCCTTTTTTTTTTTTTTTTAGTTAACATGTCTTTGACGGAGCCTGGTGTGGCCGATAGACAACTGGGCACGCCACCGCTACCCCCATGTCCCCTCACTTAAGAGCTTCCCTCCTGCAGTCCTGCCATCAGTCCTCCGGACCCCACCCCTGCTTCCCTGTAAATGTCTGTAACTCAGCAGGGGGAGGAAACAAGTCCGGCTCCTTCTCCGGATCTACAAAACCAGGATCAAAGGGGTCCATAGGGTCGTTAGGATCATCAGGGTTATCAGGGTCATCACCCAACTCAGTTGTTTCCGATAGAGGTGCTTGCGCTGCGAGGATCGTTGTGGTCAGTGCTGAGGACTGCGACGACAAAGGAGGCGCAGATGGGGAGACAGAAGGGGGGATGGGGGGGCAGCTGGTGATGAGGCTTCAGGAGATTTTACCCCCTCACAAGCATCGGTAGCTTCCTTAGATGTGACGGCATCAGCAGCAGCGCTGGTCTGTACCTGGCGAAGAGTGGCCAGGATCTGCCACCAGGTTATCAAATGCTTCCCTGCTGTGGGGTCCCCATTTGAAGCAGCATCATGCAGCTATTTACCAACAATTTGCCAAGTGGGGATTTGGAAAGTGCCGCCAGCTGGAAAATCAGGCACTTTATCACGGATCCATTCTAACAAAGTCACTGAGTTTCAAGCAGACGGCGCATTGCTTCCAGACTGCGCTGCTGATCTCAGGATAACTGTGATGTTGTTCCGGATGGGTACAACGTAAGCGTTCTCAGCCGCTTACCTTCTGTCCTGCAGAATGGTAATTATGGTGCACCTCAAGCTTCCTTTCAACTCCGACTCTCGAGCTTACTTTCAGCTCCGTCTCTCGAGCTTCCTTTCAGCTCCATCATTCGGCTGAGCTATGCCACTGGTACAGTCGTTGCTGTCTCCTTAAGGCCTGTTTTGGGCGCCATTCTTGGCGTATGAAGGGCAAGGACTCAAAGCATCTTCATGCAGCCAATCACTTTATTGCCTATTCCTCTAGCTTTTTTACCATTCTAGCAAAAGCTATGTTTAGCCCATTGCTCTAACTCTTATACCAAGCTATTTTATCACATCATGTTTAGTTCCTGGTTTACAGTTTTGTTTTTTCCATATTCTTCGTTGTTTCACAAACAGTCCCAAAATAACCAGTTCCTTATCTTTCTATTCTCCTGCTTCTGTCCACCTGGGTTGCTCTGCTTGATTGCACAATGATGTACTTTGTTTCTTCTTTAACTCTTTCTTCTTCAGCCAAGCAGTTACTTCTATTTGGTAATAATCAGTTTCCATCCTCTCCCACAAGCAACAACTAAAAACATCAGTCTTATCAGCGTTGTTCCCAGTCTGAAAGTCAAAAACATAGCACTGCACCAGCTACTAAGAAGGAGAAAAAATGACTGCTGTAGCTGAACCCAGGACAGGAGTAAACATTACTTAGCAAGAACTAAAAACATCGGTATATCAGCACTGTTCGCAGAGTAAAGTCGAAAACACAGCACTGCACCAGCTACTAAGAAGGAGAAAAATGACTGCTACTGCAGTAGTACTGTGGGGATCTGGCGCCGTCCATCTTGAAATTTTATTCCCCAAAATTGAATCTCCTGTGCAGGTCCCTTGACCTTAATCCATTTTATGGCAAAACCAGCCTTCAGCAGGATTTGGATTATTTTCCTCCCTTTCTCAAAAACTTCTTCCACTGTATTGCCTCACGCAATAATGTCATCAATGTATTGCAGGTGTTCTGGAGCTTGCCCCTGTTCCAGTGCAGTCTGGATCAGTCCATGGCAGATGGTAGGGCTGTGTTTCCACCCCTGGGGCAGTCGGTTCCAAGTGTACTGGACGCCCCTCCAAGTGAAAGCAAACTGTGGCCTGCACTCTGCTGCCAAAGGGATTGAGAAAAATGCATTGGCAATATCAATTGTGGCATACCACTTGGCTGCCTTTGACTCCAGTTCATATTGAAGTTCAAGCATGACTAGTATGGCAGCACTCAGCAGCGGTGTGGCTTCATTCAGGAGAGCTGCTTAATTTCCTCTGTCTCCAAGGCAGCTATACCAAAAGCCTACCAGTACCCTTTTAGGTCCATGATTGATATACTCCTTCCTGAGGTAGTCTATGCCAAGTATTCATGGACACTCTTGGCCAGTCACAACAGGGTGCTTTTGCCACTCCTTCCCAGTCATACTGATTTCAGCCTCCAGTAC
The DNA here is from genome assembly GCF_004027225.2 of Strigops habroptila. Classification (NCBI taxonomy): domain Eukaryota; kingdom Metazoa; phylum Chordata; class Aves; order Psittaciformes; family Psittacidae; genus Strigops; species Strigops habroptila. The sequence goes on along the minus strand of NC_044301.2, from coordinate 1,614,915 downwards.
AGTCAACTCTTGGGATCCTCCTGTCACTCCAGAAATATAAATGGCTTCCACCCCTTGATACCTTGATGGCATTAGGGAACAATTTGCACCGGTGTCTACTAGAGCCTTATACTCCTGTGGGACTGATGTGCCAGGCCATCTGATCCACGTAGTCCAGTAAACCCGACTGTCCCTCTCCTCCACCTGGCTGGAGGCAGGGCCCCTCTAATAATGATCATAAGATTCTTCACTTACTTCTTGTAAAAAGTGATTAGAAATCCTTTTCATAGGAGTTGGAGTAAAATCAGCTCTTTCTCTCCATCTGGGAAACTGCCCACCAGAGACTGGAGCAGCAACTTTCCTGGGAGGATCCCCATTCGCAGTTGTTTTTCCTTACAATTCAAGTACCCATTTCTCTAGTACTGAGGTAGGTTTTCCATCCCACTTTCTCATGTCTTCTCTGTGATCCCGCAGGTAAAACCATTGGGTGCCCTGTGGCATGTACATTCTATAACTTCTTTTTTGAGAAACAGGGTGCTTACTGTTAATAACTGAGATGCGGGTCTATCTATCTGCTGGATACGTTGTCTCTCAGTTGCCGGAACTCCCAGGACAGTTTTTCTCCAGCTGAATTGATGGAGGGGGCGAGATTGTCTTCAGACTTCATACATTGTTGGTGCCACTGCTTCCCTCCAGATCATCAATGCCAATGAGTTAGCATATGATAATTTCCACCACATGAGTCATGTACATTCGACTTCATCTGGATCTACAGGTGTCTCCTTGGTGTCTGACTTACCATAAATCATCTCTAGAATGGCTAATTCTCTCAGGTAATGGATGTCTCCCTCTATCATGGTCCACTTGGCTGGGCGACATATAACATCATCCTTGTAGGGATGAAGAAATCAGGAAAAGGGGGCAGGAGACATGCATGGATGAGCAGGGACCTCCTAGTAAATCTTAAACTCAAGAAAGAAAATTATGGGAGGTGGGAAACAGGACAGGCCAAGTGGGAGGACTATAGGAACATTGTCAGGGTATTCAGGGATGTGACAAGGAAGGCCAAGGGCCACTTGGAATTGAACCTGGCAAAGGACATCAAGGACAACAAAAAGGGCTTCTTCAAGTATTTCAGCAGCAAAAAGAACATATGGGAAAATGTGGGGCCACTGCTGAATCAGATGGATGTCCTGGTAACAGAAGCCAGAGAGAAGGCAGAATGCCTTCTATGTGTCAGTCTTTATGGCTAAGAATGGCCCTCAGGAGTCCCAGACCGCAGAGGTAAGAGAAGGTGGCTGGAGAAAGGAAGACTTCACCCTGGTCATAGAGGGTTGGGTTACAGATGGATAGGCTAGATAGACTTAACACCCATAAATCCATGGGCCCTGATGCACCCATGGATGCTGAGGGAGCTGACAGATGTTGTTGCTCTGCCACTCTCCATCATCTGTGAAAAATCATGGAGAATGGGAGAGGTGCCCAATGATTGGAGGAAGGGCAATGTTACTCCCATCTACAAAAAGGGCAAGAAGGAGGACCCATGGAACTACCAGCCAGTCAACCTCACCTCCATCCCTGGAAAGGTGATGGAACAGGTCATTCTGGAGGTCATCACCAAGAATGTAGAAGAGAAGGTCATCGGGAGTAGTCAGCATGGATTCACCAAGGGTAAATGTTGCTTGACCAATCTGATAGCCTTCTATGATGACATGGCAAGATGGGTTCATGAGGGGAGAGCAGTGGATGTCATCTACCTTGACTTCAGCAAGGCTTTTGACACTGTCTCCCATAACATCCTTGTAGGTAAGCCTAGGAAATATGGGTTAGATGACTGGACAGTGAAGTGGATCAAAAAGTGGCCGAATGGCAGAGTTCAGAGGGTCATGATCAGCAGAGTAGAATCCAGTTGGAGGCCTGTAGTCATTGGTGTTCCCCAGGGATCAATACTGGGTCCAGTGTTATTCAACTTTTTTATCAGTGACCTGGTTGAAGGGCTGGAGTATACCCTCAGCAAGTTTGCTGATGATACGAAGCTGGGGGGAGTGGCTGATACACCTGAAGGCTGTGCTGCCATTCAGCAGGACCTTGATAGGCTGGAGAACTGGGCAGAGAGAAACCTAATGAGGTTCAAAAAAAAAGGGCAAGTGTAGGGTACTGCACCTGGGGAGGAAGAACCCCAAGTACCATTACAGGTTGGGGGCTGACCTACTAGAGAGCAGTTCTACTGAGAAGGACCTGGCAGTATTGGTGGATGATAAGTTGACTATGAGCCAGCAGTGTGCCCTTGCAGCCAGGAGGGACAAGAGTACCCTGAGGGGCATCAGGAGGAGTGCGGCCAGCAGGTCAAGGGAGGTGATCCTCCGTGAGGCCACATCTGGACTGCTGTGTACACTTCTGGGCTACTCAGCACAAGAAAGACAAGGAGCTACTGGAGAGGGTCCAGCGGAGGGCTACAAGGATGGGCAGAGGTCTGAAGCATCTCTCTTATGAGGAGAGATTGCGGGAACTGGGCCTGTTTAGAGAAGAGGAGACTGAGAGGAGCAATGGCCATAAACTAAAACACAAGAAGTTTCACCTCCACATGAGAAAGAACCTTACGATGAGGGTGGCAGAGCACTGGAACAGGCTGCCCAGGAGGGTCATGGAGTCTCACTCTCTGGAGATATTCAATACCCACCTGGACACATTCTTGTGTAACCTGCTCTAGGTGGCCCTGCCTTGGCAAGGGGGTTGGACTAGATGATATCCAGAGGTGCCTTTCAACTATGACAAATCTATGATTTTGTGATTCTGAAGCAGCAATAATAGAACCAGCTCAGGTGACTGAATGTCCTGGGTTCAACTCAAACATTGCTGAATGAGAAAAATGGCCAGTACTTTATACTGACTCATGGATGGTGGCAAATCCCCTGCGGGGGTGGTTGCAGCAATGGAAGAAGAGCAACTGGCAACCAAGAGGTAAACCCATCTAGGCTGCTGCACTGTGGCAAGATATCACTGCCTGGGTACAGAACCTGGTGGTGAAGGTATGCCATGTAGATGCTCATGCACCCAAGAGTAGGGCCACTGAGAAACACCAGAACAACCAACAGGTGGATCAAGCTGCTAAGATTGAAGTGGCTCAGGTGGATCTAGATTGGCAACATAAGGGTGAATTATTTTTAGCCCAGTGGGCCCATGACACCTCAGGCCATCAAGGCAGAGATGCAACATATAGATGGGCTCGTGATCGAGGGGTGGACTTAACGATGGACACTATTGCTCAGGTTATTCACGAATGTGAAACATGTGCTGCAATTAAGCAAGCCAAGTGGTTAAAGCCTCTCTGTTATGGAGGACGATGGCTGAAGTACAAGTATGGGGAGGCCTGGCAGATTGACTATATCACACTCCCAATAACCCTCCAAGGCAAGCATATGTGAATATGCGTAATATAGGATTTTAATATGTGTATCTGTGTGTATACAAAATAGTTAATAAATTCTGATGTTTTACTCTTTTTTACAGCCCAGTTCATACAGTCCTTTGGAGAGACAGTTTGGAAGCATATTTTTAAAACTGTTTTGGCTAATGGCTTATTATTAATTTGGGTGGGGAAAAAGAAAATCTAATCAGTCAGTTCAGATGTGTTCCAAGTAGTTTAATAAGACATGCGATTTGGCCTTTACTGCATGCAGGCAGCACATATTTCAGCTCTACGTATTTCACACATCTTTGAGGAAAAAGAAATTATGATTGAACAACTGTTGGTGCCTTGCTAAAATCCATTCTGCATTTTATTTCTGGAAAATACAACTGGAGAGAAATGTAGAATTAAGGAAAGAAAACAAAAAATTCTGTCCAAAAGATCAGTTTGACCAGGTGGAAAAAAGGCAATTAATGCTATGCTAATGTATTTGTCGTTTACAGGAATGACACTAAGTAGAAATGGATGTGAAGGGAGAGAATACTATAAAGGTGCCAAGTGGGTGAAAGTGGAGTGGCTAAGACTAGTTAGTTGTAGAAGAGAGATAATGGATTACATGTCATGGGTCATAGAAAGTCAGGGAAGCTTCCCAGCACCATAGGGGAAAATGGGGGAAATTAGAGACATTCCCACACACACCCCCAGTCCCCCAAATTTATATTATAACATTAAGGGAATTTTAGGATAAAATGCAGCTGCTACTTCAAGGGTGGAATGCGGTTGGCATGCACGGAATCTACCCTAGGATAGTTCCCCAGGAAACCTTGAAACCTTGGCATATGCTAAGAGAAAGTGGAGGGTGGAGCAGAGTGAGGACACCACAGCCAGGCTCTGTTATGCTCCCTGCAGGAGCAGGAACTTGAAAGCACCATGTACTAGTAAATGGCCTATCAGCTGCCAAACAATCCTTGAAGTCCAGACAAAGAGCAGTCTTAAGAAAAAATGTAGTATATAACACATAAGTTGCCCTTTCCCTTGGTAAATCCCTCTGTAGTGCAGAGTCTTTAGTCTGCACTTCAGAGAATTTCTCCACTGTTTGAGCCTTTATATATTGAAACTCTCACCGGAGTGAATCGCTTGAAATATTCAGCTGCCATAGATACTATGCTAAAGCACTGCTTGGAAGGAAAATAAAAAAGTAGGTCTCCATCCTTAGTGGATTAATTTAAGCATTACATTCAGATGGCATATTTATTTTCTGATTCAGTACAACATTACATTGGAAAAATGTCAATAGGTACTTTAAAGAGTGATGCATAGAAGCATAGAATCATAGAACCATAGAATAGTTAGGGTTGGAAAGGACCTTAAGATCATCTAGTTCCAACCCCCCCGCCATAGGCAGGGACGACTCAGCCTAGACCATGTCGCCCATGGCTCTGTCCAACCTGGCCTTGAACAGTGCCAGGGATGGAGCATTTACCACTTCTTTGGGCAACCTGTTCCAGTGCCTTACCACCCTCACAGTAAAGAATTTCTTCTTTATGTCTAAACTAAACTTCCCCTGTTTAAATTTGAACCCATTCCCCCTCGTCCTATTGTGGGAGAGGATGGAGACTATATCATTATTGCCAGAGAGAAGTAACTGCTTGGCTGGAGAAGAAAGAGTTAAAGAAGAAGCAAAGTACACTGTGTGATTAAGCAGAGCAACCCAGCTGGCCAGGAGCAGGAGAACAGAAAGATAAGGAACTGGTTATTTTGGGACTGTTTGTGAAATGATGAAGAATGTTGAAAAAAACAAAACTGTAAACCAGGAACTAAACATGATGTGATAAAATAGTTTGGCATAAGAGTTAGAGCAATAGGCTAAAGATAGCTTTGTTAGAATGGTATAAAAGCTAGAGCAATAGGCAATAAAGTGATTCGCTGCATGAAGATGCTCTGAGTCTGTGCTTTACATATGCCACAAATGGCTGCCTGAACTGGGACATGAATAGGAGGCTCACGGAGTGTCCTGGGTTCAGCTATAGCAGTCATTTTTCTCCTGCTTAGTAGCTGGTGCAGTGCTGTGTTTTTTAACTTTCAGCCTGGGAACAACGCTGATAACACCGATGTTTTTAGTTGTTGCTAAGTAATGTTTATTCCAACCAAGGACTTTCTCAGTCTCATGCTTTGCCAGGGAGGAGGGGAAGCCGGGAGGAAGCAGAGACAGGACACCTGACCCAAACTAGCCAAAGGGGTATTCCATACCACAGCACGTCATGCCCAGTATATAAACCGGGGGGAGTTACCCGGAAGGCCCAGATCACTGCTCGGGTCAGGCTGGGTATCGGTCGGCGGGTGGTGAGCAATTGTATCCTCTCCCCTTGTTATTTCACTAATCGTTATTATCATTGGTGGTAGCAGTAGTGGTTTTGTGTTATACCTTAGTTGCGGGACTGCTCTTATCTCAACCCGTGGGAGTTACATTCTTCCCATTCTCCTCCCCATCCCTCTGGGAGCGGGGGGAGGAAGAAGGGGGGGGGGGGGAGTGAGCGAGCGGCTGTGTGGTTCTGAGTTACCGGCTGGGCTCAAACCACAACAGTTCTTTTTGGCGCCCAACGTGGGGCTCGAACCCACGACCCTGAGATTAAGAGTCTCATGCTGTACCGACTGAGCTAGGGGTGGAAACACAGCCCTACCATCTGCCATGGATTGATCCAGACTGCACTGGAACAGGGGCAAGCTCCAGAACACCTGCAATACATTGATGACATCATCATGTGGGGTGATACCCGAACCGGTGGCGTAGCCTCTGACTGAACCAGGAGCTGCGGGAACCTTGATATTGTGCACCCATCACCGTTAAGAAGGTGAGCGGTCAGGAACCAAGGGAGGGAAGTTATCCCGAGATCAGCAGCGCAGTCTGGAAGTAATGCGCAGTCTGGCAATAATGCGCAGTCTGGCAGTAACATGTTGTCTGCTTGAAGCTCAGCATCGGCCCATATCGGGTCCGCAATTTGTGACTTTGTTAGAATGGATCTGTGATAAAGTGCCCAACTTTCCATCTGGCAGCACTTTCAAAATCCCCGCTTGGCAAGCTGTTGGTAAACAGCTGCATGATGCTGCTTCAAACGGGGATCTCACGGCAGGGAAGCATTTGGCAACCTGGTGGCAGATCCTGGCCACTCTTCGCCAGATACAGACCAGTGCTGCCACTGATGCCGTCACATCTAAGGAAGCTACCAATGCTCATAAGGGGGTAAATTCTCCTGAAGCCTCATCACCAGCTGTCTTGTCTGCGCCTCCTTTGTTGTCGCAGTCCTCGCTGCCGACCTCCACAATCTTCGCGGCGCAAGCGCCTCTGTTGGGAGCAGCTGAGTTGAATGATGACCCTGATGACCCTACAGACCCCTTTGATCGTGGTTTTATAGATCCAGAGAAGGAGCCGGACTTGTTTCCTCCCCCTGCTGAGTTACAGACATTTACAGGGAAGCAGGGGTGGGGTCTGGAGGACCGATGGCAGGACTGCAGGTGGGAAGCTCTTAAGCGGGGGGACATGGGGGTAGCGGTGGCATGCCCGGTTGTCTATCGGCCACACCAGGCTCCCGAATGGCAACCGTTGCCTTATGAGGCTGTTAAAGAGTTGTGTACGGCTGTTCGGGAAGGAGGAATTCATAGTACATTTGCCATGTCCCTTCTTGAAGCAACAGCAGAATCTTATGTATTTACACCTCATGACTGGAAATCAATCATTGCTTCGTATGGTGCTCACCCCAATTCAGTATATGATGTGGATGTCCGACTTTCATGAGCAGTGTGTGGTGACCTCAATAGACAATCTTAATCGGGCACTTGCTATTTCCTATGAGCAATTAGCTGGGGAGAATAATTATGCAGCTCCTATTGCGCAAGCTGGGTATCCTAGGGAGGCTTATTTACAGATTAAGGAGGCTGCGCTTAAAGCGGTCCAGAAAATACCTGAGTCTGGACGTGCCTCTAGTGAATCTTTTGCCAAGGTTTTGCAGGGTCCGAAGGAGCCGTATCCTGTCTTTGTCGATCGCCTTCAAAATGTTTTACAACGACAGGTCGAGCATGAGGAGGCTCGAGAGTTATTACTAAAGCAATTAGCATATGATAATGCCAATGACGACTGCAAGCGAGCATTACAGCCTCTTTGCAGTCGTAACCCTACCTTGGCAGATATGGTTCGAGCATGTCAGAATATAGGAACCACAGGACACCATGCTGCAGCTTTAGCCTCTGCATTGGCCGCCCATACAAAACATGGGACCAGACCTGGGCAGTCCGCTTGTTATCGTTGCGGGGCCATTGGTCATTTAAAAAGGGAATGTCCGATGGGAGGGTCTGGTTGAGCTAAGCCAACTCGAGACTGCCCCCAGTGTGGAAAGGGGAAGCATTGGGTCAATGAATGTCGCTCCAAATATCATGCTAATGGACAGCTGATTGCTACCCAACCGGGAAACGGGAATCAGGGGGCGAAGCTGTGTGCCCTGAACAACAAAAGAAATGCGAGCACCAGAGCCTGGCCAGTGGTCTCCGACCCGCAAACACCGGCAGTGCAGGATTGGACTTGGCCATCCGATATGCAGTAACTATTGTAGATACCAAAGTAGCATTGTTGCCTACGGGGGTATATGGTCCTGTTGGCAAGGGGATGCATGCACTATTAATTGGGCAATCATCCACCACACGATTAGGTCTTTTTGTTTTGCCTGGTATCATTAATGCTGATTATACAGGAGAAATACAAATCATGGCCTGGATACCAGCGACGCCCTGCCACATTCCGGCAGGACAATGAATAGCCCAATTAGTGCCGCTTCACAGCGGCGCATCCAAAGGAAAGGGAAAGGAAAGGGGCGAGGCTGGTTTTGGCAGCCCAGGGGCCCCTCAAGTTTATTGGTCAACAACAGTTAAACAGAAACAACCCCTTATGACGTGTTACATTCAAGGCTGAGGAGAGACGACAATGGACCCTACACGATTCAATGTGAATCAAGCAGAAGCCACTTTATTGTTCCCACGATCCCTTTATATACAGAGTTTTCTATCTCTACATGCGGTCACGCACCTTTTGATTGGTAAAAGCCCTCTTGCATGAGGCAATCACGCGGCTCGGTAAGTGTCCTTATTGGATCACCTAATTCCTGGTGTTCTTCCCATGTATCCGACTGCAGATGTTTTCTTCCTCTTATCTTCTTCTTGGTATGCAGCTACGTGTTTAGAAGAAGCTCTCTGATGGCTGGTTCACATCCTCTTATCTTCTTCTTGGTATGCAGCTGCATGCTTAGAAGAGGCCCTCATATGGCTGGCTCATCACATGTCCACTGTCCTCCAAATACAACCCCACACAAGGCAAAAGGTTTCAAGGGCTAATAGACACTGGGGCTGATGTATCTGTTATCCAAAGTGCTGAATGGCCCCCTGAATGGCCAACAAAAGAACCTGCATCCACGATTCTTGGTGTGGGAGGAATGCAGAGACCTCGACAAAGTGCATACCTGTTGACCATTCAGGGGCCACAAGGACAACTTGCTAGAATTGCCCCTTTTATTATGCCAGTACCATGTACGTTATGGGGTCATGATGTCCTTGGGCAATTTGGAACCACTATTCATGTGAGTGAGCCAGGTGAAGTGGGTTTTCTGTAGGGGTCACTGAGCAGCCGTCCAACCCAGATGCCTTGCCATCAGCTATTGAGCTCTCTTGGCTAACAAATGAGCCAGTTTGGGTTGACCAGTGGCCCCTGCAGAAGAAACGGCTGGAACATCTATATCAGCTAGTGAACAAACAGCTACAGACAGGACATATAAAACCTACGACTAGTCCTTGGAACACTCCGGTATTTTGTATCCCTAAAAAGAGTGGGAAATGGAGAATGTTACATGATTTGGGGGCTGTTAATGCAGTAATTGAGCCCCTGGGGGCTCTTCAACCTGGTTTACTGTCACCAGCAATGTTACCTGCTGGTTGGCCGTTAATTGTAATAGACTTGAAAGACTGTTTCTTCACTATTCCACTGCATCCTGATGATGCTCCTCGGTTTGCCTTTTCCATACTGGCGATTAATCAACAAGAACTGATGAAGAGATATCATTGGACTGTACTTCCTCAAGGTATGCGTAACAGCCCCACAATGTGTCAACTCACCGTTGCTGCCACCCTTCATAAAGTCCGATGGGAGAATCCCTCGGCGATCATCTATCACTATATGGATGACATTCTAATAACCGCGGAAATGACAGAAGCGACTCAGGCGATAGCCACTCAAGTACATTCGGCCGTTAATAAGGCAGGTCTCCAGGTTGCTGAAGAAAAGGTACAACGCATTCAGCCCTGGAAATACCTCGGATGGCAAATCACCCAACAAGAAATTCGACCTCAGCCTATAGCCCTTAACACATCAAAAATTCAAACCCTTAATGATTTACAAAGCTATTGGGGGCCATTAATTGGTTACGCCCAATCCTTGGCCTTACCACAGCAGAACTGCACCCCCTTTTCCAACAATTAAAAGGGGATCCGGACCTTAAGTCACCACGGACCTTAACTCAGGAATGCATTCAAGCCCTGCAAAGGGTTGCTGCTGCAATTGAAAATCGCCAGTGTTTCCACCGACTTTTAGATCATCCTGTATATATGGCTATTATTTCTAGTGACTTTCAGGCCTTTGCTGTTATTTTTCAATGGAAAGAACAATACTCAGACCCTCTTTGGGTCTTAGAATGGGTATTCTTGCCTCATACTTTATGAAAAACTGTAGCCAAAATAACTGAACTTTTTGCGCAATTAATTCAATGAGGCCGGACACGGCTCCAAATGATTAGTGGACATGATCCTGATATAATTTATCTCCCTGTCACAAAGGAAAACCTGGACTGGCTGTTAAAACAAAGCCATGATATTGCATGCCCGAGAAGCTAGGGACCAGGTTAGGAAAACTAAGGCCCAGCTAGAATTAAGTTTGGCAAGGGATGTAAAAGATAACAGGAAAGGATTCTATAGATAGGTAGCAAATAAAAGACAGACGAGGGACAATGTGGGCCCTCTCCAGAAGCTATCAGGAGAACTGGCTACCATGGATTTGGAGAAGGCTGAGGTTCACAATGACTTCTTTGCCTCAGTCTTCACTAGCAAATGCTCTGACCACATCACCCAAGTCTTGGAAGGCAGATGCAGGGACTGTGAGAATGAAGACCTTAGGTCCACTGTAGGAGAGGATCAGGTCTGAGACCATCTTAAGAACCTGAACGTGCACAAGTCCATGGGACCTGATGAAATCCATCCACGGGTACTGAAGGAGCTGGCAAATGAAGTTGCTAAGCCACTGTCCATCATATTCGAAAAATCCTGGCAGTCAGGTGAAGTTCCCGATGACTGGAAGAAGGGTAATATAACCCCCATTTTCAAGAAGGGGAAGGTGGAAGACCCGGGGAACTACAGACCAGTCAGCCTCACCTCTGTGCCTGGCAAAATCTTGGAGCCGATTCTCCTGGAAAACATGCTAAGGCACATGAAAAACAATGAGGTAGTTGGTGACAGCCAACATGGCTTCACTAAGGGGAAATCCTGCCTGACCAATTTGGTGGCCTTCTCTGATGGAGCCACGGAACTGATGGACAGGGGCAGAGCAGTTGACGTCATCTACCTGGACTTGTGCAAAGCGTTTGACACTGTCCCGCATGACATCCTTGTCTCTAAATTGGAGAGACTTCAATTTGATAGATGGACCACTCGGTGGATAAAAAACTGGCTTGATGGCCGCATGCAAAGAGTTGTGGTAAATGGCTCTATGTCCAGTTGGAAGCCTGTAACGAGTGGTGTCCCTCAGGGATCGGTGTTGGGGCCGGTCCTGCTCAACATCTTTGTCGGCGACATGGACAGTGGGATTGAGTGCGCCCTCAGCAAGTTTGCCGATGACACCAAGCTGTGTGGTTCAGTTGATATGCTGGAGGGAAGGGATGCCATCCAGAGGGACCTTGACACGCTTGTGAGGTGGGCCGATGCCAACCTTATGAAGTTTAACCAAGCCAAGTGCAAGGTCCTACACCTGGGTTGGGGCAATCCCAGGCACAGCTACAGGTTGGGCAGAGAAGAGATTCAGAGCAGCCCTGCAGAGAAGGACTTGGGGGTGTTGGTTGATGAGAAGCTTAACATGAGCCAGCAGTGTGCACTTGCAGCCCAGAAAGCCAACCGTATCCTGGGCTGCATCAAAAGAAGCGTGACCAGCAGGTCGAAGGAGGTGATCCTGCCCCTCTACTCTGCTCTTGGGAGACCTCACTTGGAGTACTGCATACAGTTCTGGTGTCCTCAACATAAAAAGGACATGGAGCTGTTGGAGCGAGTCCAGAGGAGGGCCATGAGGATGATAAGAGGGCTGGAGCACCTCCCGTATGAAGACAGGCTGAGAGAGTTGGGGCTGTTCAGCCTGGAGAAGAGAAGGCTGCGTGGAGACCTCATAGCAGCCTTCCAGTATCCGAAGGGGGCCTACAAGGATGCTGGGGAGGGACTCTTCCTTAGGGACTGTAGTGGTAGGACAAGGGGTAATGGGTTCAAACTTAAACAGGGGAAGTTTAGATTAGATATAAGGAAGAAGTTCTTTACAGTGAGGGTGGTGAGACACTGGAATGGGTTGCCCAGGGAGGTTGTGAATGCTCCATCCCTGGCCGCGTTGAAGACCAGGTTGGACAGAGCCTTGGGTGACATGGTTTAGTGCGAGGTGTCCCTGCCCATGGCAGGGGGGTTGGAACTAGATGATCTTAAGGTCCTTTCCAACCCTTATTATTCTATGATTCTATGATTCTATGATTCTATGATTCTATGATTCTATATTCAATATGCCCTAGCAGATTTTACTGGGCAATTGTCCATTCATTATCCTAAACACAAAATATGGACTGATATCCAACATCTGCCCTTATACAGCCGTCAGCTGTTTCAGCGAAACACCAGTTGAAGGTGTTACTGTTTTTACAGACAGATCTGGAAAAACAATGACCACGGTCATGGCGTGGAAAAGAGACATTGATACTGCCTGGTCGACAGAGAAGCATATGTGTACTCATGGATCAACTCAAGTTATTGAACTTATTGCAGTTAATATGGTCTTGTCTCATTTTTCACAAGAACCAGTGAACATTATTACTGACTCTATGTATGTAGCAGGACTTTTACAAAGGATTGAATACTCTTATTTGAAAGAAGTTTCCCATCCCCTTTTTATGACAGAATTAAGAACATTATGGACAGTGATCAATCATTGTACTCATGATTATTATGTGTTACACGTCAGATCTCACACTAATCTCACAGGACCCGTATTTGCAGGGAATCATATCGCTGACTTTCACACCATGTCTGCTACTGTACCTAATCTCTATGAACAAGCACGCATTTCTCACAACTTTTATCATCAAAATGCACGTGCCTTAAAATGGCAATTTCAACTGACTCTCAACCAAGCTTGGAGTATAATCTTATCTTGCCCTGATTGTCAGAGAGTAACCCCCTTGCCTTTTAAGGAAGGGGTAAACCCAAGAGGTATCCACTCGAATGGACTGTGGCAATCAGACATTACTCATTTTCCAGAATTCGGCCAACTCAAATATGTACATGTTTCTGTAGATACCTTTTCAGGTTATATTGTTGCCATGGCTCACGCAGGCGAGATGTTTGCAAACATTGGCTGACCTGTTTTGCTGCCCTTGGGGTCCCCAAAAAATCAAAACTGACAATGGACCTGTATATGTGGCACGCAAAACTGCTGAATTTCTCCAACAATGGGGGGTTCTCCATCTTATGGGGATTCCACACTCCCCCATTGGTCAAGCTATCATCGAAAGGACTCACCGTTCCCTCAAAGACATATTAGCTAAACAAAAAAGGGGGAATCAGGAGCAAGACTCCCCACAAGATAGACTATGAAAAGCCACATTTTGTCTTGAACTTTTTAAATCATAATGAGAATGACCAAACTCATTATGATCATCAGTTTTATCCACAGCAGGCATTAACGGAAAAGCCACTTGTCATGATACGGAATTTGGTGTCAGGGGAATGGGAGGGCCCTGTACAGTTAATAACATGAGGTCAGGGCTATGCTTGTGTCTCCACAGGTAATCAGCCCCGATGGGTTCCTGCGCGCTGTATTCGGCCCTTCTTATCATCTTCGCTTGTGGTTAAGGAGGACACTCCTATAAACCACCTGTGTTGCCTGACACCAACATTTGGCTCACACTTGCCAAAGTGACTAACCAGTCCACAATGTGGTTCATTTTAGTAGCTCTAATTGCAGTATTAATGATTGCCTTATGTCTTCCTTGTCTTTTTTCTTGTGTTCAACAATCAATCGAACAAAGTATGAATCAGGTTACGGTCACACAGTTATATGCAAACCTTGCCCTTTCACAGATAAATAAAGAAGGGGGAGATGTGGGAGAGGATGGAGACTATATCATTATTGCCAGAGAGAAGTAACTGCTTGGCTGGAGAAGAAAGAGTTAAAGAAGAAGCAAAGTACACTGTGTGATTAAGCAGAGCAACCCAGCTGGCCAGGAGCAGGAGAACAGAAAGATAAGGAACTGGTTATTTTGGGACTGTTTGTGAAATGATGAAGAATGTTGAAAAAAACAAAACTGTAAACCAGGAACTAAACATGATGTGATAAAATAGTTTGGCATAAGAGTTAGAGCAATAGGCTAAAGATAGCTTTGTTAGAATGGTATAAAAGCTAGAGCAATAGGCAATAAAGTGATTCGCTGCATGAAGATGCTCTGAGTCCGTGCCTTACATACGCCACACCTATCACTACAGTCTTTAATGAAGAGTCCCTCTCCGGCATCCTTGTAGGCCCCCTTAGGATACTGGAAGGCTGCTATGAGACCTCGATGCAGCCTTCTCTTCTCCAGGCTGAACAGCCCCAACTTTCTCAGTGTGTCTTCATACGGGAAGTGCTCCAGCCCCCTTATCATCCTCGTGGCCCTCCTCTGGACTTGCTCCAATAGCTCCATGGCCGCCTCATGCTGAGGATATCAGAACTGTATGCAATACTACCAGAGGGGTATCATGAGAGCAGAGGGGCAGGATCACCTTCTTCAACCTGCTGGTCACGCTTCTTTTGATGCAGCCCAGGATATGGTTGGCTTTCTGGGCTGCAAGCATACACTACCAGCTCATGTTCAGTTTCTCATCAACCAACACCCCCTTCTCTGCAGGGCTGCTCTGAATCACTTCTCTGCCCAACCTGTAGCTGTGCCTAGGATTGCCCCAACCCAGGTGCATGACCTTGCACTTAACTTTGTTGAACTTCATGAGGTTGGCATTGGCCCACCTCTCGAGCATGTCAAGGTCCCTCTGGATGTGTCATGGTTTAAGCCCAGACTAAAGACGAAAACAGCACTGCACCAGCTACTAAGGAGAAAAATGACTGCTACTGCTGAACCCAGGACAGGATGGCATCCCTTCCCTCCAGCGTACCAACCAGACCACACATCTTAGTGTCGTCGGCAAACTTGCTGAGGGCCCACTCAATCCCACTGTCCACGTCGCCAACAAAGATCAGTCTCAACACTGACCCTTGAGGGACAACACTTGTTACTGGTCTCCAATTGGACAGTGAGCCATAGACCACAACTCTCTTCATGCGACCATCCAGCCAATTCTTTATCCACCCTGCTGTCCATCCATCAATTTTATGTCCCTCCAGTTTAGAGACAAGGATGTCATGTGGGACAATGTCGAACGCTTTGCACAAGTCCAGGTAGATGATGTCAACTGCTTTGCCCCTATCCATCAGTTCTGTAGCCCCATCAGAGAAGGCCACCAAATTGGTCAGGCAGGATTTCCCCTTAGTGAAGCCATGTTGGCTGTCACCAACCACTTTGTTGTTTTTCATGTGCCTTAGCATGTTTTCCAGGAGAATCTGCTCCAAGATTTTGCCAGGCACAGAGGTGAGACTGACTGGTCTATAGTTCCCCAGGTCTTCCACCTTCCCCTTCTTGAAAATGGGGGTTATATTTCCCTTTTTCCAGTCATCGGGAACTTCACCTGACTGCCATGATGTTTCAAATATGATGGACAGTGGCTTAGCAACTTCATTCGCCAGCTCCTTCAGGACCCGCGGATGGATTTCATCAGGTCCCATGGACTTGTGCACGTTCAGGTTCTTAAGATGGTCTCGAACCTGATCCTCTCCTACAGTGGGCCTAAGGTCTTCATTCTCACAGTCCCTGCATCTGCCTTCCAAGACTTGGGTGATGTGGTCAGAGCATTGGCCAGTGAAGACTGAGGCAAAGAAGTCACTGAGAACCTCAGCCTTCTCCAAATCCATGGTAGCCAGTTCTTCCACCAGCTTCCAGAGAGAGCCCACATTATCCCTAGTCTGTCTTTTGTTTGCTACATACCTATAGAAGCCCTTCCTGTTATCTTTTACATCCCTTGCCAGATTTAATTGTAGCTGGGCCTTAGCTTCCCTAACCTGGTCCCTAGCTTCCTGGACAATGTCCCTGTATTCTTCCCAGGCCGCCTGTCCTCGCTTCCACCTTTTATAAGCTTCTTTTTTCCCTCTAAGTTTCCTCAGCAGCTCCTTATCCATCCATGGAGGTCTCCTGGCCCTCCTGCCGCATTTCCTTCTAGCTGGGACGCAACACTCCTGAGCTTGAAGCAGGTGATCCTTGGGTATCAACCAGCAGTCTTAGGCCCCCCTGCCTTCTAGGGCTTTATCCCATGGAACCTTACTAAGCAGCTTCCTAAAGAGGCCAAAGTCTGCTTTCTTGAAGTCCAGGGCAGTGAGCTTGCTGCATACCCTTCTCACTGTCCTGAGGATCTCGAACTCTACTGTCCCATGATCATTGCAGTCAAGGCTGCCTTGGAACGTCACATTCCCCACCAGCCCCTCCCTGTTGGTGAGCACAAGGTCAATCATGGCACCTCTCCTTGTCAGCTCCATTACTTGCAAGAGGAAGTTGTCTTCCACACAATTGAGGAACATCCTAGATTGCTTGTGCTGGGCCATACCATCCCTCTGTTACCATAAAAGGTGGTCGGAGAAACTCTCTAAGACTCAATTTGGAGTTTTAGGAAGCAGGCATTCATTATTGCAGCTCTGGGGGCACACCCAAATAATTTCGCAAAGGTGAACGCCCTCGATACTTGCTGGCAGCAGCTATATGTTTAGCATACTCATGCATATTCACAGCTTTCCCAGGAAAGGATTGGAGTATTAATGAGGTTTCCAGGAAGGAATTATAATATTTGCATCCGAATTACGCATGTGCTTTCTTGCTGAGTGGGGGTCACTTGTGGTCACCGATAGTCTTCCTCACTGTGTTTACTGAATGACCTCAGTGCTTGAGCATGCTTGCAAGGTCCTAGTGCTGAGTTAGCAGTTGGTATGTCCTTGCTTCTGTTCTGTTCCAGTCCCGCTCCACGCTGGGCGCCACTCTGCTATCTTGAAGGCTGGCATCCTTGGTCTTATTTACTGTCTCCTTAGTTGTTATCCCATGATCTTCCTTCCCCCATCAGCCAAACATTCCTTTCTCTCTATGTGTTAGTCAGTTAGAACCGTGTGGTCTATTCTACTATGTTAAAGGCGCACACGCTATTGTTTGTTAGTTTAAAATTTAAGCCTACACCACCAACAGATGTCAGGATGACTGAAGTCCTCCATGAGGACAAGGGCCTGGGAGCGTGAGGCTGCTCCTATCTGTCTATAGAGAGCTTCATCCACAGAGTCCTCCTGATCGGGCGGCCTGTAACTGATCCCAACAGTAATATCCCCCATCACTGTTCTCCCTTTGATCCTGACCCACAAACTCTCTGTTGACTCATCACCCATCCCCAGACAGAGTTCCATACTCTCCAGCCTATCACTGACATAAATAGCTACTCCCCCTCCCTGTCTGCCAGGCCTGTCTTTCCTAAAGAGCCTATAACCTTCCATTCCAACACTCCAGTCATAGGAGCCATCCCACCATGTTTCTGTGATCCCAACAATGTCATATCCCTGTAGCTGTGTACACATCTCTAATTCCTCTTGTTTATTCCCCTACTACAGGTGTTTGTATAGAGGCATCTGAGCCGAGTTCCAAATAAAGCTCATTCATTGGGTGGAGCAGCTGAAATAGCTCTGCATCACTCCAAGTATTTATTACAGGTGCTGGCAACTGACTGGGAGTGTTGGGATGGATCGATGCCCCCGTCCCCCAACACATCTAGTTTAAAGCTTTCTTGACCAGCCTGGCAAGTCTCCTACCAAAGCAGCTCTTCCCCTTCTTTGTCAGACCAGCTCCACCAACCTCCAGTAGACCTGGTAGGCAACACACCTCCCTCAAGATCAGGTCAGGCCAACAGATGGGTGCCTCTGTGCCTTTCAAAGTAGACTCACCTCTAGGTGACTCATAGGATATTCCTGCAAGAAATAAGGGCACAGGAAAGGCTTGAACCTGGTTATGAAGTTTCTGGTGGAGTGGTCTAATCTCTGATGTCCTAGAAGGAAATAAGACTTTCTAGATGCTTTTGTCTAGTGCCTGCTCCATCAGGCATGTCTGTGGAATGGATACAAAACAGTTGAGCAAGGTGAAGAAATTAACTATGTATTTCACTTTTTCACATACCACAAGTTTTCTTGAGTATGGTCAGAAAAGAAAACATTTTACCTGAAGTCCTTCTTATTGTTCTAAGGTTTCTTAAGATGTTCTCAGTCTTAAACATAAGTTCAACAGGTATTTCAATGTTTGAATTTTAGAATAAAGCTCATAAAACTCGAGGTAGGTGTGGCTTAAATACCTATGTTTTGGCATAGTCTTCAGTCCTTATATTTATTGATTAAATAAAAAACTTAAGAGGCCTGTCTGTTAATTAAGGCTGTGGTTTCTAAAGAAGTCTGAATGAATTAGATAGATAAGAAATTCAAACTAATTTGAGCCTTCTAATACTATAATAATTCTCTAAAATCTCAGCCTAATTCCCTAATGGTACCTGTTTTCTTTATTTGATTTATACTTTAAGTGCTAATGCTAAGTAAAAGGTAAAACAGATTCCTGACATAAATAAGGTTCTGATTCTGTTTCTGGTTTTCAGAATTGTTGGTATCAAAACATATACTCAAAGAAGAAATAAAATTGTTGTCATCGTTTAAGCCCAGCTGATAACTCAGAAACAAACAGCTGCTTGCTCACTCCTCCCCTTCTTCCCCCCCCTGCTCCCGGAGGGATGGGGAGGAGAATCGAAAGAATGTAAATCCCACAGGTTGAGATAAGAACAGTCCAGTAACTAAGGTTTAATACAAATCCACTACTACTACCACCAATAATAATAATGATAAGGGAAATAACAAGGGGAGAGAATATAAAACTAAAAGGGGAAAAGGAAAAAAAAAGCAATAAACAGCAGTGATGCACAATACAATTGCTCACCATCTGCCAACCAATAGCCAGACTGACCCAAGCAGCGATCTGGGCCTTCCGGGTAACTCCCCCTAGTTTCTATACTGGGCATGATGTGCTGTGGTATGGAATACCCCTTTGGCTACTTTGGGTCAGGTGTCCTGTCTCTGCTTCCTCCCGGATTCCTGTGCCCCTCCTCACTGGCAGAGCATGAGACTGAAAAAGTCCTTGATCAGAGTAATCATTACTTAGCAACAAATAAAAAACATTGGTGTGTTATCAGTGTTGTTCTTCAGCTAGAGTTGAAAACACAGCACTGCACTAGCTACTAAGAAGGAGAAAAATAACTGCTACAGCTGAACCCAGGACAATTTTCTTTTCCTCAGTAGGCAGAGTCTACCAAGATGAAAGAGTATTCTATCTCCTGAGGTATCTATAGCCCTGGCTGAAAGCATAAGAGTTGCTTCCTCACCTGGATTGCAGAACCTGTAAAACACATACAGACACAGTAACTTTACTAGTTCACACACACTACCATTCATGAACCTTAGCACAATAAAACCAGTAGAATCTAGCTGTTATCTAAATAAAACTTAGGAGGAGAGTTTTCAGGAGCTGGGCCTGTTTAGTCTAGAGAAGAGAAGACTGAGAGGTGATTCATTCATGCATATAGATATCTCAAAGGCGGGTGCCAGGAGGATGGTGCCACTCTTTTCAGTGGTGCCCAGTGACAGGACGAGGAGCAATGGCCATAAACTAAAACACAAGTTTTACCTCCACATGAGGAAGAACTTTTTTATGTTGAGGGTGGCAGAGCACTGCAACAGGCTGCTCAGGGAGGTTGTGGAGTCTCCCTCTCTGGAGACATTCAAAACCCGCCTGGATGAGTTCCTGTGTAACCTGCTTTAGGTGGCCCTGCCTTGGCAGAGGGGTTGGACTGGATGATCTCCAGAGGTCCCTTCCAACCCTGACAATTCTGTGATTCTGTGAAAACTGTCACCTGAAGTGATATATTGCTTGAAAAAAATTATCTTGAAAATAAAGAAAAAAGGTTATCAGCACCAAGGTCATGGGTTCAATCACCTTATGGGCCACCAGGGTTGTGGGTTTGAGCCCCATGTTGGGCGACAGCCTACAGCCACACCACCCTGAAAATGCCCAATCTTGTCTGATCTCAGAAGCTAAGCAGGGTCAGGCTCAGTTAGTACTTGGATGGGAGACTGCCTGGCAATCCCGGCTGCTGGTTGTGACAAGGAGAGGAGTAAGATTGACCTGCTTCTGGGGCTCTTGTGAGACCCCACTTAGAGTACTGTGTACAGTTCTAGTGTCCTCAACGTAAGAAGGCCATGGAGCTGTTGGAGCAAGTCCAGAGGAGGGCCACGAGGATGATAAGAGGGCTGGAGCACCTCCCATATGAAGACAGGCTGAGAAAGTTGGGGCTGTTCAGCCTGGAGAAGAGAAGGCTGCATCAAGGTCTCATAGCAGCCTTCCAGTATCCTAAGGGGGCCTACAAGGATGCTGGAGAGGGACTCTTCCTTAGGGACTATAGTGATAGGACAAGGGGTAATGGGTTTAAACTAAAACAGGGGATGCTTAGGTTAGATATAAGGAAGAAGTTCTTTACTGTGAGGGTGGTGAGGCACTGGAACAGGTTGCCCAAGGAAGTTGTGAATGCTCCATCCCTGGCGGTGTTCAAGGCTAGGTTGGACAGGGCCTCGGGCAACATGGTCTAGGGTGAGGTGTCCCTGCCCATGGCAGGGGGGTTGGAACTAGATGATCTTAAGGTCCTTTCCAACCCTAACTATTCTATGATTCTGTTCTATGATTCTGTGTCTGTAGGTAAGCAATTTATTCATTTGCGTAAATGATGCTGTAAAAGGACATTTGAGGCAGCTTACTTAGACCAACCACTCTGGCAGGCACCTTTACTTCACCTTCAGCTGCTGCTCCAGGTATGTGTAGGTCTCCTGTTCATCCTGTCTTGTATCCACTTGTTCTGTATGGAAGTTCAGGGCTTTTCAGTGACTCTAGTCACATTCAGAGGCAATTCAACCAAGCCCCAGAGCAAAAAGAATTAATCTCTACATTTTTAGGCCTGAAATTAGATGCCTAGATGTGGTGTATGTGCTAGAGGATGATTCAGTTACCTAAATCCATCTCTTGTACCATTTCAGGATCTCTGTGCTATCTGATGTATCCACATGGGACTGGTAAATACAGTCCAGAAAATGTACACCATTCTGTATCAGAAACTGCAGGTCATGCTGAAGTATTTCATTGTAATGACGTTAAAATGAGTGAATCTGAATTCAATAACAACCTAGGGAGAAACAGCAAGCAAAGGACTCTCTGCTTTGGGAAGTGTACGGATTCTGTTGCTTAGCAACCACCCTCCCTCTTCTTGGAGTAGCAGGAAGATGCTTTGTGCATCTATGTGTACCAGTATTCTGCTTTTCAGACAACAGAAGGCCTTGAGTCATGAAAACTCTGGATTTACAGTCAGCCAGATCATACACAGAGATATTTTGAAGATGATCAATCCATTTCGACTCAGTGCAGGCAAAATCTGAACCAGCTCCTTTTTATGTTCTGTCTCTGAGATGAAAGTATTTGAGATCATTGTATCTTGTTTGCTTGGCAACATTAAGAGAATATTACCTGTGCAGCAAGTTCCTAGTGCAAGTTTTTACTGAATAGTCTGCTGCAAACTGTGTGAAGTTTTGCTGAAGTATCCAGGATGTTTTCTTAAATCAGAGGAAAATGTGAAGAACATAGAGCCACAAAAATGGAGATTCATTACTGTTTTGTGGGACTGAACTTAATTGGTTAAGAAACACAGTGTTCGCATGATGATTTTTCCCTCTGGCCACTTGTCAGCAGCGTAATGAAGCAGCAGTGAGTTAGTTATGTATCTTTGTGTTTGTAGTACCTACATGGGTGTACACTAGTCATTCAGTGCTGATGGGCCTAAGACATATACTAGATGGTGCTTGCACAATGCAGAGAGCAAAAAGTGAGTCTGTCTCAAGATGTGACAGCAATTCAATGCTCCACCTCCTCCTCAAGTATTTTCTGTGGTGTGCACTCTGTTCCATTAAGTGGAGTCATGTAATTAAA
This sequence comes from Strigops habroptila, assembly GCF_004027225.2. Classification (NCBI taxonomy): domain Eukaryota; kingdom Metazoa; phylum Chordata; class Aves; order Psittaciformes; family Psittacidae; genus Strigops; species Strigops habroptila. The sequence goes on along the minus strand of NC_044301.2, from coordinate 1,593,024 downwards.
TATAGAAAGTTCATGAATGATGTAAAAAATGGTTATTTGCTATTTCACTGACCAATGCAATAAAGACATAAAATGATTAATTTGCATATCTGTATATATGTTTACATATGCTTATCTGTATACATAGTCTTGGCAAGCTATTCTCTGTGTTTCATTAAATGGGATGGGATGTAATGAAGATTGGGGCAGTGGATATGGCTGTTCCTGGAGGAGTTGTGCAGGTGCATTCCAAGGCCAAGTTGCTGATGGTGTAAAAGAAGCAGATAAGCATAAACAGTATTAACCAACAGGTTCTCAACTCTCAGGATAATCCAGGCACTTTATTCAGCTGTGTTTTGACACTAGCTTGCCGTGATTCTGTGGCCTTCCTATTCTAATTTTTCTAAAATCCAAGGAGCTTCACTGACTTCACTGTGAAGCAAGAACATGATATAAATGGGCCAAGACAAGCTTCCAAGTGTCCCATTGTGGAGCAGGATCATGTCAGACTATGTTTTTTGTTATTTAGAAGAACAACAACACCTGTTTCCTATTTAAGCAGCAGAACTGGCAGTTGGGCTCCAAACTTGTCTGCTGTGATTCCTTCTGAATCCAGGAGTCAGATGCCAGGTGCTGGCTTTTGCAGCTCTGTTGCACCAGGAGTCAGCTCAGGTTATTATATGCTGTAGCAGTTCTAGTTACAGGCAGACCTGCTTTCTTGTCCTGTTTCCCCCATTCTTCCTGCCTGCCAACCTCCCCCTGCCTCCCCACCATGTTCTCAGTCCTTACTGGAAGATAGATAGACATCTAAACCTGGTAAAATCCAGAAGTATCTAGGTAGATTCAGCTCTTTCCTAGACCTGCAGGAAGGTCAAGAGGATTTCCAAAGTGAGGGATGAGGGTTTATGTGGGGGTGGATGGTGGGAAGAAGCAGGGAAGAGGGACATGAAGAAGGCACATCCAGAGTTTTCATGACTCAAACCCAGTAAGTGTATCATGTCAGTCATAGGAAAAATGTGTGCCTTACAGTTGGAGCCAACGTGTCCGGACCTTCTGAGTTGGCATCTCCTTCATGTTGTTGTAGCCTGTGCAGCTGATAGATAAATAAGCAAATAAATCTTACCACAGCAAAACAGTCACACCCGTGTATTACACAGGGTGCACTGAATCACAGCCATTAACATTTAACTGTGTCTGATGGAGGTTGGGAGCTCATATCCTGCAGCAGGGAAGTTAAAATAATAAGTGCACGTTCAATTCCCAGAAGGGGGGGGGGGGGGGGGAGGGGAGAGGGGGAGGGGAGAGAGGGAGGGTGTGGTGGTAGGGGAGGGGGGATGTGAGGTGGGAAAGGTGCTGATTTCAGCCCTGTAGCATCAGGATTGCGTCAATTTGGGTTTCAAACACATCTTCAGTCTCTGAGCAGAGCCACTCAGAAGATCCAAAAGAGGAAGGAGTTGCAAATCAGTGTGCAAAGGGGAGGACTGAAGCTTCCCCTCCCCCCTCCTCTCCAGTCTCCTCGAAGCCTCCTCCTCCACCTTCCCCATCGCTGGTGTCTCGGGGCCTTGTTTGTGGTTTTGTTTGGTTGGTTGGTTTGGTTTGTTTTTAAATCGAGCTGGAAAAGATGGTTGCCCCGGTGCTGTGAGAGCGAAGAGCAAGGGGACAGCAGGGCAGCGCGTTCGGCGCCCCGAGCAGGTCACAGGCAGGGAGCCGGCCCCCGAACCGCGGACAGCGAATCCAGCACCGAGGACAGCGCACGCGGCCAACATGGCTCTGATCGCGGCCAGCCGCCAGCAGTTCGGTAAGCGCGTCCCGGCCCCAACTCCCTCCCGCGGGGCCGGGGGCTGCTCCCCTCCCCAGAAGAAGTGCTCGCAGGCAGCCTCTACTGAGCCACCCAACGCATCCCAGTACGCATCTTGTCAGGAGGAACCCGATTTCCCTCAGTTCTCTTTGATCTCAGAAGTTGTGTGAATTTGCTTTCATTCCCTTCTCTCTCTTCCTTCCTCCCTACCTGTTTCCCCCCGGTAGAGATGAAGAGGTTTGTGTCGGTGTGTTTTCAGATAACAGATGTTTGGAGTTGTTTTCTCTGTCTTGGTTAAAGTAGCATGGCTTCAGAGTTAAATGATGTAAATGCATCCTGTGCCACAGAGAAAATCTCGGAATTTCTTGAAATTCTCAGAATAATTATCATTCCTTTTTTCTTGTTGTAGAGAAAGACTTGTCAACTGTTAATTAAAGTGAAAAGTAGTCTTGTAAAGGATATTGCTAGGAAGAATAAAATACAGGATCTCAGTGTTTTTAGCTAAACAACTGCATCTTGATCAAGCTGGGTTCATTAAGAATAGCAATGATAACAATGAACTTTTCAGTTTTGTCATTTCTGGATGTAGGGTGATTAATTGTGATACCAGAAGTTTCAGAAACAGTCATATATGTGCACTTATAAAATAGATACATAAATAGCTTTACTCAGAAAAGCAGTAAGTAGAAATGTTTCTGAAATCTGCTTTACAAATATTGACTCTAGCCTAGATTATATTTGCTTTAGCAGTGGTTTAATTCAAGGATCATTCCATTGACTTAAGTAAAATGACTCCAGATTTATATCACATAACTGAAATAATAGCTTCTCCCAGAATCAATAGGTGATGTTTCCTATTAATACACTGCCTTGAATGTTAACCAATTGATTTACATTATGACAACAGCAAGAAATTCAGGTTGCAACATAGCTAGTTGTAAATATAAAACCATTTTAGTTACCATTTCATCTTCTTTCCTACCCCACCCACTTGATGTTTCTAACCACACTTGTGACATCATGCTTATCTAGTTCCTTAAGAAAGATAATTAATATTTTTTAATTGATTCTACATAGTTGTAGAATTAAACTATAGCATAATATCCATTACTATAAAAAGTCTGTCATCTCATGAAAAAGTATTGTAAATGTGCAAATCATTCTTAAAAGCTATTATTCTGATTACTTTTCAATTACTTCTTGCTTTCTACCTTTATACCATTTAAATTTCTGCAGTCCAGGGAATTCTTGAAACTCAGAGCCACGTGATTAACTTAGAAAAAATACTTTTTGGTTTAGTATATAATTTTTAGTCATTTCATTAAGTTCTTACAATTAAGTATGTAGACTGATACAGCCTGCAGGCATAGGGAATGTGACATGAATATTTTCAGAAGAAATTAATAGCCAGACCTGATCCTTTCTGTGCCAGAACATTATGTCCTACTTTGCTTTGATAGTACTGTTGTGGATTTTTTGGAATCATCCCACTAAAAGTAAAAGGTATAGTGGCAGCACATCTATCTGCTCAGCCTTTACCTGGATGAAACTAATTTAGTAATACATAGAAGGGGATAGTTTTGCTTTTCTCATCCAGAACGATTTACTAATAATTTGCAAGAGAACCAGAACACTTAGTAATGTCACTTATGGGCAAAACTGGATTTCCAATTAGGTGTGTTCATTTACCCTTTGATGTATGCTTTGAAGGGTTAATGATACTCTATATGTAACTAATACATCCACATGACAATTGAGGTTGTAACACTTGCTCAGTTTTGTCTTTATTCAGTTTAATTATAGGATTCATATTAAGGTAGAAGAGAACTATGTTTTAATGTTTTTCTTACATACTCCTAAAAAGTAGTGACCCTTCCTGTAAAATCCCCATAGCTTTGATTTATAGTGTTTTAAATGCAAATCTTAGTGGTTATCAATGATAAATGTAATATTTTTTTCAGCTTTGGACTCACACGTGACTGTCCAATGTCACATCCAACTGGAAAAGACAGTTGGTATATAATTATTCTAAATATTCTTGGGAGACTTCCTCCTGCAAAGTACTGAAAATTCCTTTGAAATTGTTCAGTGTTATAACCTCCAATTAAACTCAGTTCTTTCAAGACATACCTCCAGGCAATTATGGGATCAGACCATAAAAATTAGTTAATTGAGTGTACAAAGTATTCTAGGAAACAATGTGAAAAGCAGATGATGTAACTATAAGTAATGTGTATTTCAGAATGTGTTTTATCTAGCCAACAAAGCTCCATAAACGCAAAGCTGAAACCTTCTGAGAGCTGGTATTACTCACAGAAATATAAACTCAGAAATTATACACAGAGGGATGAGATAGTTGAGCAATTACTAATGGTTGTTACTATTTGGATGGGAATAGTATTTTCCTCCCAAATACTCTGTATATGGAAAGGTACTAACGTAACAACTGTGCCTTAGTATGGGACTACACATTGATGCCTGCAGGTGGCGAGCAATATGTGCAATGCAAAGCACTTTCAGTCTATTGATCCTGCTGCTATTACCATCTCCTTTCAGTTTGTTTTACTAAATTATTACTTTATTAAACATCACACAGAGTCCAAGGCATCGCTGCTTATGTCATTGTTTCTATTTATTTGATTTGCAGATGAAATTCCTACAGTGGTTGGGATCTTTAGTGCATTTGGCCTTGTCTTCTCCATTTCCCTTTTTGCTTGGATCTGCTGCCAACGTAAACCTTCTAAATCCAATAAGACCCCTCCATATAAGTTTGTCCATGTTCTGAAGGGGGTTGATATTTACCCTGAGAATCTCAACAGTAAGAAGAAGTTTGGAGATGATGATAAAAGTGAAGCAAAGAACAAATCATCAATGCCAAAGAATTCTCTCCATCTTGACCTGGAGAAGAGAGATCTAAATGGCAACTTCCCCAAAACACCCCCTAAACCCCAGAGCTCTCCAGATGTTGAAAATTTGTCTAAGCACTTTGCAGAAAGGAAGAAAGATTCAGTATCCCCTGATAGTTTAAAATCCATCAATTCCCTGTCATCTGAAGATAAACAAGAAAAGTTAGGAATTCTCTTTTTCTCCTTAGAGTACAACTTTGAAAAAAAGGCATTTGTAGTGAACATAAAAGAAGCGTGTGGGCTGCCAGCAATGGATGAACAGTCAATGACTTCTGATCCCTACATCAAAATGACAATCCTGCCTGAGAAAAAGCACAAGGTGAAAACCAGAGTGCTGAGAAAAACCTTAGATCCAGTTTTCGATGAAACCTTCACATTTTATGGGATCCCCTATAGTCAAATTCAAGACTTAACACTTCACTTTATGATCTTGAGCTTTGACAGGTTTTCCAGAGATGATGTCATTGGAGAAGTCCTCATTCCCCTCACAGGAATTGAACTGTCAGAAGGAAGGCTGCTAATGGACAGAGAGATCATCAAAAGAAATGTTAGGGTAACATTTTTTATTTAAACATTAAAAGTGTTGTTCTACTGTTGGCTATGATTCTTGTGTAATGCTGCTACCATCATGGAAAGATAAGTGAACAAGCTCATTATGCAAGCCTTTGAGATGCTTTCACAATGGCAGTATGAGGAAGCAATTACATAAACAAAAGAACATTGCAATGAGCATGTTGCAAGAAATTGCTGATGTCCTAAACTCTACTTGCTTATTCAGCTGTTCCAGCAGGTTTGAGTGGACCCATTTACATTAGGTCAAGGCCTCAAACCACATTCATTTTCTTTAAAAGGAAAAAAAAAAGCAAAGATTTATATACTGTTCCCCTTCTCCTCCCTCCCTTTTTCTGTTTGACATCATTCATAGAATCATAGAATCAACTAGGTTGGAAAAGACCTTTAAGATCATCAAATCCAACCTTTACCCCAGGACTGCCAAGTCCACCACTAAACCATGTCACTAATCTACAGGCCTCATCTACAGGTTTTTTGAACACTTCCAGGGATGGGATGGAGATTCAACCACTTCCCTGAGAAACCTGTTCCAATACCTGACCAGACTTTCAGTGAAGAAATTTTTTCCTAATATCCAGTCTAAACCTCCCCTGGCACAGCTTGAGGCCGTTACTTCTTGTCCTATCACTTGTTACTTGGGAAAAGAGATCAACCACCTCCTCCTCTCTCCATCCTCCTTTCACATAGTTGTAGAGAGCAACCTTTCTTAAAGGTTATTGAAGTCAATGTAAATCTTCCATTTCAACTACATTTGTTTTATAGGAGATTCTTAAAGAATGTAGATAGTCTTTAGTTAAGGAATTTGAACCTGTTAGAGACCATATTGTTGATGCAGTAGTACGTTCTTGCACTTCAGTGCTGTTGCTAACTTCTCTCTCAAGAACCATGACATAGGCTGCAGCTCTACTAAGGATAGTAAGACATGAGGGAGAAGCCAAAGACTTACTGAAGTCAATGGCAAAACATACTGACTTTACTGGGATAAAAGTATTTCATAGCATGTTGTCTCATTTCAGAATGTAAAGATCATTTATAACCATCACAGCTGAACCACAGAAATGCACATGCATCACATGTGTTTCTTAATCTCTACTAATGAAGTGGAATGTGCATTGACTTTCAAATTGATTGTTTTCAAAGACCAAGCATACTGCCAAATCAATGTCTACCAGACACCATAGCTATATAATACTGCTATTTTGCAATTCTATTGCTAAATTACAACTATGTCACTGATATTTTGATGATAACATTGGGTTTTCTAGTATATAAAGTATTACTTTTGCTTGTTTCCCTTGCCTTCCTCCTTTCTGTGAAATAAACTACTCCTGCAAATTCATATCTAATGATCATAGAGAAAGTATTTGATCTCATCTTTATTTCATGTATATTATACTACTTCAGAAAGTATCAGGGATGAGATTTCACTAACTGTTTGAATCCTTCCTGTTTAAAAAACTTTACTGAAGAGGTTTTTTTATTTACCTTTATTTTTCTTTCAATATATCCTTATGGAATTTTGTTTTGCTTAAGATCTTTTTCATTCATTAAGATTTTTTTTCATGGGATGTAGGATTTCATTTCTAATCACTGAAGCTAATGATGTCACGTCAACCTATATTTTTACTTATTTAATATTTATTTTTGTTCAGTCTAATAAGCAATCATGAGAAGAGTTATGTAACTACAGTAGAGGGAAATTATATTTGCTATATAAAGCAGCATAGGTCTGTAAGTTATATCATTTTACACCATTTCAGAGAATACAGTTATGTGATATTTCACAAATCTTAATTCTGGTTTAAAGCTTGGTCAATATAATTGCCTATAAATAGTCTTATTTCTTTTATCCTTTCATTTCCTCAGAAATCATCTGGGCATGGAGAAATATTGATCTCTCTCTGTTATCAGTCTGCAACAAACACTCTCACTGTGGTTGTTTTAAAAGCCAGGTATCTACCTAAATCTGATGTGTCAGGATTATCAGGTAATGGTTTTACTAACGAATATGCCCTAAGAATATAAAACAGACAGAAGACAGCTGAAATGTGGCATTTCAAAGAATAAAAATATCCCATAAATGCAGAAATAGTTTCTATTATTTGCAGCCTATTCATTTTATTATATCTAGGTCAATACTTTATTTTCCAGGGTCTTTTACAAATTTGTTCTTCAATCATGTTAAAAAAGCATGACACCTGTTAGCAATGGAAACCAACGAGTTTTATGATTGTCTTGAACAGAACCCATATGCCATAAGTATGGGATATTGTTTGCAGATTTGAAAAGCTTTTATTTATGATCAAAAAACCCCAGTTTATTTATAGAAGATCAGTATTGAGTGAGATCATCATATGGTTTATTTCAGTTTAGCACCAAGAAAAGCAACCAGCTACATTTGTGCTGAATTTGGCCCACTGAGCATTAGCATTTATTTGGCAAGGTGAAAAGGTGAACTATGCCAGTGCTGGAAGCAGGTTGTAACATAACATCCATGCTTTATCATGAACTGTACTTGGGGTGCACTAAGAAGGAGTAGTTTCTGCACTCCCTTCTGCTGGTCTTGTGCCATTCACTGGAGCCTCCTTTGAAGCCAATAGTAGAATTGCACTTAAATGCTCATTAATGCTAGATAACATAATAACAGAATAAAATTTAGTGTACAATATACTAAAAGATAAGGAAACCACACAAAAAGAACAGTACACCACAAAGGAGTATACAAATAGTAGCACATCTGTTGTTTATTCTGTATAGGACCAATACTCTCTTATTTCACATGATTTTCTTGAAAGAAGCAGAAGAGGAAGTAGTTTTTGGAACCACCGAATCATAATTACTACAGCAAATAATACAGTCTTTCTACTTCTACCAAGAAATACTGCAATTTACCTAAAAACTTAATCCATTCTGGATCAAATACAACAAAGCTATAGATAACTCCCATTTACATGGTGAAGTTCCATTGAAATCCTTCTGATCTCAATTTTATTCACATATCATAAGATGAAAGGATATAAATAGGGCCCAACAGTTTACTCCACTATAAGAGAACATATGTACTTTTAATAATCAACCCCAAAGCCACAGCAGATAGTGGAGGTTTCATGAAGACAGCATGACAGCAAGCTGATCAAAACAGACCAAGTCTGGCTGAGGGTCACCCAGGTGGGAAAATAACTTGAAAATAAATCCCTCATAGTCTCAGCAGCCACCTGGACCCTACAGCACATCCAAATTGCACATTTGTTTACTGTACCTCTTATGAGTAAAGCTATAAATTTTGTTTGGTCTTTCTGCTTCCTTCAGTACAACCTTGCTAACTATAATAGGAATATAATATTTCTAAGAGATACAGGCATCCATGCTACACCTGGACACCTAGTTCATTTAGACAGTTCTTCATTATTTGTTGTTCATCAGCAAAGGCAGGTTTGATAGGTATTTGGATGTCAATAACATACTGGCACTCAAGACAGTCTTTATGTCCTCTGTGATGTTCCCCTCAGCCCAACATAAATCTTAGACAAGGAGTTTAACAACTGCATAACTCAATCTCCTTAGGAACTTTTTTACTCAGCTGTTCTATTCCCACAGGCTCCTTGGTTTCTTTGATTTCCTTGATCACTGGTGTTGAGGTCTCCTAAAAGACCTAATAAAATCAAGAGGAACATTCTAGCCTTATCTAGTAGCTGGCCAGAGGTAACAGTCAGAAAATGTCCTTTAAACAGAAATGAACAACAGTGTGAATCCACTGATGGATATTGATGTTGATATTTTTAATGCTTGTGTGGCATATATTAATTCCAAATCCAATGAATATTTTAATTACATTAAACCCTATTTTTAAAATGTTTATTATGGTGATAGAGTATGGAAGCAAAGGTGTATTCTACCATATCTTACTCTTGTTAAACTATTGTCTGTCCAAGGAAACAAAACCCTTTTCATCATTCAACCATTTCAATCTGATAACTTTAGCATAACATTTCTAAATATGGTTCATTTTTAATTTTACTTTTTTAAAAAAGTATTCAACTATCCTTGATGTTTATGAGCTGATTGTTTACATAGACTATCTTGTTTGACTGGGTTCAGTAGAAAGGATTTTGTACAGCATCTTTGCACCATGAGAATTTGGAAACAGGCCATCATTTGTACTGAAATAAATGCCAGGATACCTGAAAGGGATGATTTTTAAAGCATTGTCTAGAATTCCTTTGAAGGAAGAAATATAGCTATTGTTGAAGATGATAGCAAAGGAATCTTACAACAGTTGAATAATTATGAGGAATGCAAACACTCAAAGTTGGCTAACAGCTAAAAATATGGACCTCTTCCCTTCTTCAATAATAGTACAGCACAGACATAAAGTTAAGTACTTATCATAACAAGAAACATACCCTTACATTTAAAATTTAATGTTAAATTTGTTCAAAAACAATTGGTGGGAGCAATTTAATCAAGCCAATTGACTTTGGTAGAACCACAACAGAAATGAATCGCATCCATTCATACATTCTCTCAGCATGAGCTTATTGTTTTCTGAGGCTTTTCTTTGCATGAGTCTTATTAATGCTAATGATTAACCCCTACTGGTAGAACATGTGAAAAGCAGATTTCTGTTGCACAAAAATATGTAATGATATATATTTGTGAGAGTCCATTAGAATTTTGTGTACTTTCAGACCACCTTTGCATGTAGTAGAGATGTTATTAGGGTTAATGGACTACAGGGCAGGATTTATCTGATGAAAGAGACACCTGTATTTGATCAGATGAATCACTCCCTAAACTTCACTGACTATCTTGATTACATCTTTGGTGACCGTGAAGAGAGCTTAAAGGGACTAATTCAGATGTAAACACCAAATTGGATGAGATGAATCATCTTTAATAACTTGAAGCATCTTCTCATTGATGCAATTATGTTGGTACATTATGAAATTTACCATTAACTAGATCAAGGAATTTCTAAACAACACTTCAATAACTGATCTGTACTCTTTCTTTCCATTGCAGACCCTTATGTCAAAGTGAACCTGTACCATGCTAAGAAGAGAATTTCTAAAAAGAAAACCCATGTGAAGAAATGCACCCCCAATGCAGTGTTCAATGAATTGTTTGTCTTTGACATTCCTTGTGAGGGCCTTGATGATATCAGCATTGAATTTTTGGTTTTAGATTCAGATAGGGGGTCAAGGAATGAGGTCATTGGCCAGTTAACCTTGGGATCTTCAGCAGAAGGAACAGGTGGAGAGCACTGGAAAGAAATTTGTGAATATCCTAGGAGACAAATTGCCAAATGGCATATGTTGTGTGATGGTTAGCAGCTTAGAGAGGGGTTGGAACTTGAAAAACTATATATATTTCCAGAGGCTAGGAGCGGTTTTCTTTTTTTGCTATGTATAATTACGGGCTTGTAACTATGAGATTTTTTTGGGGGAATGGGAGAATAAAAAACTGGATCAAATTATCAGAACAGAAGGTAACTAAATTTTATCAGCAAATAAAGGAATTTCTATTCATTAGATTTTAATGTAATTGGATAAGATTCATATTCTTCTGGAGTTTAAGTAGCCTGAAACTTCTGAAGCACTATAAACTTCATTATGAACAGACTATGTTTTCTGAAAAAGTCACTGGAAGCCTTATTAGTACTGTTATGCAGAAGAAGATAACCTCATTAAAATATATCTATAGATCTTAAAAAAACCAACCCTATGGCTTATTGGGGAAGGGGCTGAGTCTATAAAAGCCATGGGGAATGAGAGTGAGTAGGAAAGGAATTCCTTTTGCCCCTTCATCAAAAACTTTTAATGAAAATTCAATCATTATTTGTAAGTTTTGTTTACTTATACTTTAATCATCCAAAAGACTGATTTTCAGCAATTTGCTTTATATATCGCATCATGTACAACTAGTTGGTTTATGTGTGAAAATACTGTATAATTATTTACACTTGGAATTTTAAATATGTGTAAATATAACTTGTTTTATTACAGTGACCAAAATAGATATATCCTACAAATTGTTGAGCAAGTTAACATACATTGTTTTGTTAAAAGGGCTCCTTTATGGGTGACTGTACATGTTACAGTATAGCTGGAATTTGGGGTTAGATATGGCTTGCTTTTTTTTTTCCTCTAGCAAGGATTACACTTTAAGCATTTCAAACTACAGGAAAGCATTTCAATTGAGATGAGGTAATATACAGGATATTGCAGTCAATGACCTTTCACCAATTATATTTTAAGACATTCAGTAATGCTTAAAGAAAAGCTGTTTCTTCTTTTGTTTCATTAAAGAAAAAACAAAATAGTGAGACAGAGAACAAAACCTTATTCTGCTGTTTAACTTCTTGAACTGTGACTAATGCCATCACAGTCAGTAAGACTACTCCCAATATACAAAGTTTAATGCATTTTTAAACTTTTGCAGGATAGGAAACCAAGCTCACATTATAATTTATCCAATATTATGTTAGGAAAACTACTCGAAAAGTAAATTTCACTTAGATTTTATGCATTAATGTCCATTACTGATCATACTGAAAATTAGTGGTGGTAAGGGAAAAATACATCCTGATTTCATGTTAGTGTGACATATGTATGTTTAAACTTAAACTGTGCCAGGCTGGGTAAGTATCAAGTCTAACATAAACAAGTATACAAATAAAGCATTTAGACCTGTGAAATTTACTCTTAGTCCCCCCCAGACAGATTTTTAGGCTGTCAGAACTATAGTACAACTATAAGTAGATTATTTCCTAAAGTTTGTACACTGATTTCTGATGATACAGAATTGTTTGCAGATATTAGTCCTACATACTTTTCAATTACAATATATATAAAGAATATAATGATGTTAGTTGTTGACATAAGAAGGATTTAAAAAGTGGAAAACTGTTTTCAGTATTTTTGCACGTCATTTTGTCATGTGTAATCTCACTGAAGTGAATGGGACTATTTGGGAATTAATGTGTTACTCAATGAATGTAAAGGTAACAGAATGGGCATGCCAGGTAAAACCCCATACATTGGATGTCAAATTACTTTAATTAAACAACAGGTCTAGGTCTTATTCAAAACTGTTGGAGAGTTGTTGTTGACTTTACCTGTTCTTATATGGCTAAATTATGTTTGCAGTAAAGGACACTGAAATATGAAATACACAAGTAGACAAATAGTACTGGAAGAATTCCATTGAGGCTCTTCCAGGTTTTGTGTCAGTATTTTTCCAGTTTTTGAGAATGTGTTTGTTATAACAGCGTTTATAAATTTCTGTAAAAATACATTTTCAAAATAACATAAACACGCTTTTTATTATGATGGTCAATGTAAAAAACCCTGCGTATTGTATGTATAAAGGAGAGGAATCTTTTTTGCTTATTTCTTTAGAAAGCTAATTAACTGCTTAAGGGCTAGAGTTTACCAGACGCGTTCAAGCAGAGCTAATCCAAAGCCACCAAGTCAAAGGAAAGATGCCCACAGGCTTCAGTAGGGTTTGAAGTGCAATCACAGAACAAAACTCTTCTTGTGAGTCAACCCAGCAATGTCAGTGGGACTGTGGATAAGGGGAGACACTGTTTGATCTAATGGAGACTGGGAAAGTTTAAGCCATTACCACACAACCAGAGTTGTTGCAATTTCTAGTAAGGAAAGAACTTTATACTGAAAGTGATTGCATGAAAGAGTGGGATGGCTTGTAATTAAAAAAAAATAGGTTTTGTATATTGCCCCATAAGTAGTACATTATCTCTAAAAATCAGATGACAGGAGTCATCTGTCTCCAACAGACAGAAATTCTGACATTAGGAGAAAAAAATTCACCTTTCTGAATTAATGATGGGCTGTGACCATCTTTTATTTTGCATCCAACAAGTCATCATCAATTTTTTTTTCAAGTTTCTATAGCAGCTTAAGCAGCTATATCGCAGTTGCTGGGGATAGGGGGTAGGAATGGGAAAGGGAAGCAAAGACATTTTTATTAAATCTAAAAAAACCCCTGTAAATAGAATTTTGGTTTTCATTAAAAGCAATGTTTAGCTTGGAAAGCTAAGTAAAGATGACTTGTAGCATATCTGTAAACCAGACAAGGCAGGAGTGAATGTAGGCCTGTACTGAGATGAGAAATTCTGCTGGTTTATAAAGTATTTAATTCTCATTGTGAATATCTTGAACTCTGTTAAGGATACTGTACTGTATTAAACATGTAAAAAAATTGTTTGTCTAAGCAGCTTGCAAAAGTGATAACTGCTTGAATGGGAGACTATCCATGCCTGGAGATCTGCCCTAACTAAATACCTGATTCAGTATGCCATCGTAACTTAATAGAAGCTATTTGAGAGGAAGCATGGTGTATGAGATTTTGTAAGTTATTTGTGCTGGTTCTGTATATTGTGCCATGTGTGTAAGACAAGAATAAACTTCTGCTTTTGTTCATCCCATCCCAAAACAATTATCCCAACAATGTATCTTTTCCAGAGATTTCTGCTATGTTTGTATTCATGGTCAACTCTCTCATGTTTCTGTACAAAAATATTTCCCTTGCAAAGTCTTCCTCTTCTTAAAGAGATGGATTAGACTTCTGCCAAATACTACCCAGGCATATCACATGTTCTTTATTCCTAGCTTCTTGATGCCTACTGCCCTGGGTTCAGCAGTAGCAGATATTTTTCTCCTTCTTAGTAGCTGGTGCAGTGCTGGGTTTTCGACTTTAGCCTGAGAACAAAGCTGATAACACACCAATGTTTTAGTTGTTGCTAAGTAATGCTTACCCTGATCAAGGACTTTTCAGCCTCTCATGCTCTGCCAGTGAGGAGGGGCACAAGAAGCCAGGAGGAAGCAGAGACAGGACACCTGACCCAAAATAGCCAAAGGGGTATTCCATATCACAGCACATCATGCCCAGTATATAAACTGAGGGGAGTCACCCAGAAAGCCCAGATCACTGCTTGGGTTGGGCTGGGTATCGGTCAGCAGATTGTGAGCAATTGTATTGTGCATCACTTGTGTTTATTATTGGGTTTTTTTCCTTTTCCCCTTTTAGTTTTATATTCTCTCCCCTCATCATTTCCCTTATCATTATTATTATTGGTGGTGGTAGTAGTAGTGGTTTTGTATTATACCTTATTTACTGGACTGTTCTTATCTCAACCCATGGGATTTATATTCTTTCGATTCTCCTCACCATCCCTCTGGGAGTGGGGGGAGGAAGAAGGGGGGGAGTGAGCGAGCAGCTGCATGGCTCTGAGTTACTGGCTGGGCTTAAACCACAACACAGGTAAATATCCCATCACTCAAATCACTGGGTACTTAGAGAGGCAGCACTTTCCTGCTTGTGCATTGTATGATATTCTGCTCTGGGACTACTCAAGACTTTGCTAGAAATTTCCCAAAGACAGGGAGTTGGACCCAGGCCACCCAGAACACAGAACCACAAAATTGTCAGGGTTGGAAGGGGCCTCTGGAGATCATCTAGTCCAACCGCCCTGCCAAGGCAGGGCCACCTAAAGCAGGTTACACAGGAACTCATCCAGGCGGGTTTTGAATGTCTCCAGAGAGGGAGACTCCACAACCTCCCTGAGCAGCCTGTTGCAGTGCTCTGCCACCCTCAACATAAAAAAGTTCTTCCTCATGTGGAGGTGAAACTTCTTGTGTTTTAGTTTATGGCCATTGCTCCTTGTCCTGTCGCTGGGCACCACTGAAAAGAGTCTGGCACCATCCTCCTGGCACCTGCCTTTGAGATATTTATATGCATTAATGAGATCCCCTCTCAGTCTTCTCTAGACTAAACAGGTCCAGCTTCCCCAATCTCTCCTCCTAAGAGAGATGCTCCAGACCCCTGATCATCCCTGTGGTCCTCCTCTGGACCCTCTCCAGAAGCTCCTTGTTTGTCTTGTACTGAGGAGCTCATGAATATAAAAGTGCAGGGCTCAGGTCAGAGGGTGAGCTCCCACCACTCATGATACCCTGGGTGACGAGATGTCACTGGATCCAAGGGTGTGATACTTCTGGTCCCAAGGGGAGGGAGGTTGTCCTAAGCAACTCCTTTGGGGTCATGGCAAGGCACATGGACAATAAGGGTGTGATTGGTCATAGCCAACGTAGCTTCACTAAGGGAAAATTGTGCCTGACAAGTTTGGTGGCCTTCTACAGTGGGGCCGCAGCATTGGTGGATAAGGAAAGAGGGGCTGACATCATCTACCTGGACTCGTGCAAGGCATTTGACACTGTCCTGTATGGCATCCTTGTCTGTAATCTGGAGACACATGGATTTGATGGATAGACCACTTGGTGGATAAGGAATTGGCTAGACGAGTGCACTCAGAGAGTTGCAATCAATGGCTCAATGTTCAAGTGGAGACCGGTGACGAGTGGTGTTCCTCAGGGATCAGTATTGGGACTGGTGCTGTTTAACGTATTTGTCAGTGACATGGACAGTGGGATTGAGTGCACCCTCAGAAAGTTTGCTGATGACACCAAGCTGTGTGGTGTGGTTGACACAGTGGAAGGAAGAGATGGCATCCAGAGGGACCTTGACAGGCTTGAGAAGTGGGCCGATGCAAACCTCATGAAGATAACCAAGGCCAAGTACAAGGTCCTGCACCTGGGTCAGGGCAATCGCGAGCACAAGTACAGGCTGGGTGAAGACTGACTGAGGGCAGCCCTTAGGAGAAGGAGTTGGGGGTGTTGGTTGACAAAAAGTTCAACATGAGCTGGCAGTATGCGCTGGCAGTATGCGCTTGCAGTACAGAAAGTCAACTGTATGCTGAGTGACATCAAAATAAGCGTGACCAGCAGGACCAGAGAGTTGATTCTCCCCCTGTATTCTTTTCTTGTGAGACCTCACCTGGTGTACTGTGTTGAGCTCTGGGGCCCCCAACACAAGAGGGACATAGACCTGTTGGAGTGAGTCCAGAGGACGGCCACTGTCATGGCTTAAACCCAGACAGCAACTAAGTACCATGCAGCCACTCGCTCACTCCCACCCTTCCCCCACCCTGAGCAGTATGGGGAGGAGGATCGAAAGAATGTAAAACCCACAGGTTGAGATAAGAACAGTTTAATAACTAAAGTACAATATAATTGTAATACTACTAATATTAATAATAATGATAAGGAAAAGAACAAGGGGGGAGAATATAGAAATAAAAGGGGAAGGGGTAAAAAAGAAACAAACAAACCAATGAAACAAAAAAAAATCCAAACAAACCCCCCAATAAATGCAAGTGACGAACAATACAATTGCTCACCACCTGCTGACCGATACCCAGGCCGACCAAAGCAGTGATCCATCCCTTCCAGGTGACTCCTCTTAGTTTATATACTGGGCATGACATGCTGTGGTATGAAATATCCCTTTGGCTACTTTGGGTCAGGTGTCCTGTCTCTGCTTCCTCCTGGCTTCCCCTCCTCCCTGGCAGAGCACGAGAGACTGAAAAGTCCTTGATTAACATAAGTGCTACTTCGCAACAACTAAAAGCATTGGTGTATCGTCAGTATCATTCTCAGACTAAAGACAGAATATAGCACTGCACCAGCTACTAGGAAGAAAATTAACTCTGTCCCAGCTGAACCCAGGACAGTATCCACCCCTTAATCCACAGCAGTCACGTCATGTCAGGTCTCACACTTCCCACCATCACCTTTCCTGTCTTTTGATTTTTATATATATATATATATAAAAACACACAGATATAATTCCCTTAGTCTATGGACCATCCCTACAAGAGTTCGTTGAGTTCATTGAGTCCATGACATGGGGATCCATCTCTAGGCAAGAAAGATGGTGTGTGGTGTTGGATTGTTGCATGCTGAAGCTCATTCCGATTCCATCACTGCTGCACTTACCAGTTTTATTGAAGGTCATTCTTCATGAATGTCTTGATCAAAAGGAAGTCAGGTTCAGATCCTGCCATGGTTTAAGACCACCCAGTACCTCAGAACCATGCAGCTGCTCACTTGCTCCCCCCCCTTTCCCCCTCCCCCCGCTCCCAGAGGGATGGGGAGGAGAATCGGAAGAATGTAAATCCCATGGGATGAGATAGGAACAGTCCAGTAACTAAGGTATAATACAAAACCACTACTACTACCACCAATAATAATAATGATAAGGGAAATAACAAGGGGAGAGAATATAAAACTAAAAGGGGAAAAGGAAAACAATAAACACAAGTGATGCACAATGTAACTGCTCACCACCCGCCAACTGATAGCCAGCCCAACCCAAGCAGCGATCTGGGCCTTCCGGGTAACTCCCCCCTGTTTATATACTGGGCATGATGTGCTGTGATATGGAATTCCCATTTGGCTACTTTGGGTCAGGTGTCCTGTCTCTGCTTCCTCCTGGCTTCTTGTGCCCCTCCTCACTGGCAGAGCATGAGACTGAAAAAGTCCTTGATCGGGGTAAGCATTACTTAGCAACAACTAAAAACATCGATGTGTTATCAGCGTTGTTCTCAGGCTAAAGTCGAAAACACAGCACTGCACCAGCTACTAAGAAGGAGAAAAATGACTGCTACAGCTGAACCCAGGACGCCTTCCCAGTTAGGCTGATTTCAGCCTCCAGTACAGTCAACTCTTGGGATCCTCCTGTCACTCCAGAAATACAAATATGTTCTACCCTTTGATAGCTTGATGGCATCAGGGTACACTGTGCACCGGTATCTAGTAGAGC
Source organism: Strigops habroptila (assembly GCF_004027225.2). Lineage (NCBI taxonomy): Eukaryota > Metazoa > Chordata > Aves > Psittaciformes > Psittacidae > Strigops > Strigops habroptila. Next base: position 1,575,087 of record NC_044301.2, on the reverse strand, counting down.
CTTATACAGATGTGCCAGGCCATCTGATCCACACAGTCCAGTAAACCCAATGATTGTCCCTCTCTGGCTGGAGGCAGGGCCCCTCTGATAGTGATGATTAGGTTCTCCACTTACGTCTTCTAGAAAGGGATTAGAATTCCTTATCACAGGAGTTGGAGTAAAACCAGCTCTTCCACTCCATCTGGGAAGCTGCTCACTGAAGACTGGAGCAGCAACTTTCTTGGGAGGATCATCATTGACCATTGTTCTCCAATTCAGGCACTGGTTCCTCCAGAACTGAGGTAGGTTTTCCATCCAACTTTCTCAGGTCTTCCCTGTGATCCCGCAGGTAAAACCATAGGGTGGCCTGTGGCATATACCTCCTATATATTGTCTCTCAGGCAAGAGGGCACCTTCTTTTAACAGCTGAGATGTGGGTGGGTACACGTAGGGAGCTGGATAGATCAGATAGATCGTCTCTCAATTGTTTGAACTCCTGGGACAGTTTTTCCACAGCTGAAATGATGGAAGGGGAGAGATTGTCTTCGAACTCTTGGAGTTGACGAGTCACTTCATCCACTGTTGGTGGTGCTGCCTCACTCCATGTCATTGATGCCAATGAGTGGGCCTATGATGATGGCGCACTCTGTGTAAGTTTCCGCCACGTGGGTTGTGTGCATTCGACTTCATCTGGATCTATGGGTGCATTCCTGGCATCTGGACTACGATAGATCATCTCTAGAATGGCTGATTCCCTCAGGGCCTGGATGCCTCTCTCTTTCATGGTCCATATGGCTGAGCGACTCATAACATCGTCCTTGTAGGGAAACCTTTCCTTCACAGCTGCCAAGAGCCGCCTCACAGGCTGACGGCTTTTTTGTCTTTTGCAATCGCTTTGTCAATTCCCCCTTCCCTAGCAAGTGATCCCATCTGCGTGGCTTCCCTACCTTCTAGTTTGTGACTGTTGACCCCTTTGTCCCAGCATCGGAGCAACCAGGTGATGATGTGCTCCCCTGGAAGATGGCTGAAATCTTTTTGCATATTCCACAGCTCAGTTGAGGTCCAGGATCAAGAAGTTACCTCTTCTTCTTCTTCCTCTTCCTCTGATTCTTTTATCAATAACTCTTGTTCAGATACCATCCCCTGTAATATGCACATTGGGTCTTCATCTTTCTTCACTGCACGATTTGCTCTTTGTGGCTCTCGTTTGCTTTTCCCGTTGCTTATAGGGGCAACTAATATTGGCACGGATTAGTCCTTTGGTTTAGCTGCAGTGTCTGTCACTAGGGTTGGAGCAGCTGCAGTGTCTTTCCCTGTGGTTGGAGTGGCTGCAGTGTCTGTCACTGGGGTTGGAGTGGCTGCACTGTCTGTTGTCGGGGTTGGTGTAGCTGCTGTGCTTGGGGGTTGAGTAGCTGTGTTGTCTGTTGCTTTGCCATCAGATCCAGAGACATCTTTTTCCAGAGACGCTCTGTAGGCATAGGCCAAGCCCCAGCACATTGCCATGATTTGTCCTGCTCTGGTATTGCCAGAATGACAGCACACCTCATTTAAGTGTTCAGCTAATTTTTCCAGATTTTGCACTTGTTCGGGGTGCAGATCAAAAGCACTGGAGGGGCCCGGTGGCCCAAGTGCTTGCCCATACGATCCCACACACCCTGCCACTCATGACTGTCCAGCCTCAGGGAAAGTCTCTTGGTGGTCCTCCTATATCGTCATCTTTTAACCCTAGACAAGACCCGAACCTGACACTGCTTAACTTTTGAGATCAGATGAAATAGGGTGTTCTCAGGGTGGGATGGCCATGGGTAAAACACTCACTGTATGTGTAGCAACATGCCGATCCCCAGCACAAGCAGCAGGCAGGTCTCAAGGGTATTAAACGGCCATCCAAAACCTTTAGAATTCTCAAATGATGCTGTAAATAGCCTGGTGGGGAAGCAGAGGGTGTGAGGGAATATCTATCTATCTCCTTCATAGGTTGACCCCCCGAGGAGGACAAAAAGGGTCTGTAATTGCTAAAAAATTCCATTATATGCCTCCCAAAGTATAGAGGTGATGACCATGCTGAGAATGCAGACCAGTTTCATGATCAATGAGTCTGTTGTATTAGAAGTCATTACCGCAAAAGTACAGCAAAACAAGAACCTTAGCCCAGGCCCCACAGCTGATGATAAACACTAAAACAGCAAATACTGGCTGCAAGTATGGTATGACATGCTGAAACTCTGATACCAAGAGCAACAACTCCAAGAGCAAAAAAATCAACATTGTGAGTGACTATTAATCCGAAACAGTGAATGCTTTTCACAAATACAATTAGACGAACTCTGGTCAGATCTGTAGTTATCTCAGCCCTTTGAGCCCCACACTGGGTGCCAAAAAGAACTGTCGTGGTTTAAGCCCAGCCGGTAACTCAGAACCATACAGCCGCTCACTTGCTCCTCCCTCTTCTTCCCCCCCACTCCATGAGGGATGGGGAGGAGAATCGAAAGAATGTAAATCCCATAAGTTGAGATAAGAACAGTCCCGTAACTAAGGTATAGTACAAAACTACTACTACTACCACCAATAATAATAATGACAAGGGAAATAACAAGGGTGTCGTGGTTTGAGCCCAGCCGGTAACTCAGAACCACACAGCCGCTCGCTCACTCCCCCCCTTCTTCCTCCCCCCGCTCCCGGAGGGATGGGGAGGAGAATCGGAAGAATGTAACTCCCACGGGTTGAGATAAGAGCAGTCCCGCAACTAAGGTATAATACAAAACCACTACTGCTACCACCAATGATAATAATGATTAGTGAAATAACAAGGGGAGAGGATACAATTGCTCACCACCCGCCGACCGATACCCAGCCCGACCCAAGCAGTGATCTGGGCCTTCCGGGTAACTCCCCCCAGTTTATATACTGGGCATGACGTCCTGTGGTATGGAATACTCCTTTGGCTAGTTTGGGTCAGGTGTCCTGTCTCTGCTTCCTCCCGGCTTCCCCTCCTCCCTGGCAAAGCATGAGACTGAGAAAGTCCTTGGTTGGAATAAACATTACTTAGCAACAACTAAAAACATCAGTGTTATCAGTGTTGTTCCCAGGCTGAAAGTTAAAAAACACAGCACTGCACCAGCTACTAAGAAGGAGAAAAATGACTGCTATAGCTGAACCCAGGACAAAGGGAAAAGAATATAAAACTAAATGGGGAAGGGAAAAGAATAATGACAATAAACACAAGTGATGCACAATACAATTGCTCACCACCAACTGACCAATACCCAGCCTGACCCAAGCAACAATCTGGGCCCTCTGGGTGACTCCCCCCAGTTTATATACTGGCATGACATGCCGTAGTTTGGAATACCCCTTTGGCTATTTTGTGTCAGGTGTCCTGTCTCTGCTTCCTCCCAGCTTCTTGTGTCCCTCCTCACTGGCAGAGCATGAGTCTGAGAAAATCCTTGATCGGGGTAAGCATTACTTAGCAACAACTAAAAACATTGGTGTGTTATCAGAGTTTTTCTCAGGCTAAAGTCGAAAACATAGCACTGAACCAGCTACTAAGAAGGAAGAAAATAACTGTTACAGCTGAACCCAGGACAGGGGGTTAAAACTTTTGAAAGAATATCAAACAGACATTTTATACAGGATTCGAAATGGGATGGAGAAGCCTAAAAATCTGTCTAAATTATATGAGATAAAGCAGGGAGATAGAGACCCCATCTGATTTTTATGAGAGATTGTGTGAAGTGGCTCAAAAGTGGACAGTCTTAGATCCAGAAAGCAGAAGTAATACAAAACTGTTTAATATGTTGCTTATTTGCCAATTGGCATTGGATATGAGAAAGAATTTGAAGAAGGTGGATGGAGCATTCTCACTCAGCAAGAGCTGGGAATACCAAAGCACTAATTCAGAATATTTTTCTGTATCTTCTTTCCAGGTGGAAGTATTTTCCTCCCATGTGAAGCAGCTTCTGTTAAAGAGTTGATCAGTAGTTTTTAGCCTTATGATGCAAAGCACAGGGCACCTGGGGGAAGATTCTGCTTCCATAATTGTCCAGGCAATCTCCTGTTAAGGACATGTCACACTGTTGTTTGTGAACAAGAAAAATTATGGAAGCGGGGAAAAAAGGATAGGGAGAGTCATAGTTCACAGGGATACAGAGGTGCACACCCAGTCCTTGGAATAGGGAGGCACTCCACAATGTACTGTTGAAGAGGCCACTATCTTATATAAAAGTCACAGCCTGTTGCACCTTTGCAGGGTACCAGCTCCTGCCTGTCACTGAGTTTTGAGATGCCTATGCATTTGTGTAAAGGCAGAGATATCCCTCAGAGATAAGTCAACCTACTGAAACCAATACAGCAACAGCAAAGCATCTGGTCAGAAGTGACTTGTTTATCTGACATGCATCGATACTTCACTCACTCATTGTGGGGCTCTTGTATTAAAACTTCAGTGGAAGAATAGTGAGAATTAGTCAAAAGTATCCTGTTTAATACCCTCCTCTCAAAGTTTTCTTGACAATATTCATCTGCCACCTTCTTATTCAGTACTCTCCACGCTATCTGGCAGACCTCCAAATCACCCCTTCTCTTTGATTATACAGTATTCCTTCCTCCCCAAGACATATTTAATCTGCTGACTGCAGTAACTAAGCTTTCTCCTTTGCACTTTCAACTCTTAAATAATTCCCAGGAATCACTCTATATAGTTTGCCAATCAAGTGGAGAGTCAAAAAGTCAGGCTCTCCTGTTAGTGTTGTATGGTCCTATTCCCTGCTGAATGTCTGTGCAAATACTAGTCCTGATAGCTGTGACTCTTGGCTGCTAAATGTTTGACCAAGATGTAAGAGCAGGGGTACGGTTGAGAGCTACCTAGTCTGGCATGGCAGATATGTTATTTGGTAGAAGTTAGACTGCATTGTTGAACTGGCCTGTTAAAATCATCCTCCATATAGACGGCATTGAATCATTGGAGTGATCTCAGTGGATTGCCTAGAAGACTGGCTAGCATGTCAGGGACCAACAGAATACGATGACCTTAGGAAAGAAAACTGTGATCCTGGGTTGTATTTCAAAAAACCCAAGAATGACTTGTGATGGTTTTACAACTGAAAGATTGTTCTGCAGCTGAGTGTTGCAAATCTGAGCCAATCAATGTGCCTGAGGCAAAGCCTTGCAGAGCCACTCTAGATTTAATAAACACTTTCCAGAAACTGAACTTTTTGTCATTAGGTCCATGTCTAAACACTATCTGAGTGCTTCTGGGGAAAAAAAAAAAAAAAGAAAAAAAAGAAATATCCTATGATATCATATGGAGCTTTTTGAAGTTGCATCTCTGTGTGTAGGAAACCTGTTTCACAGGAAAAACAAGGTGACTGTAAGTATCAGGGCAGTTAGAAGTGCCTGTGTGTGAGCTGGGGCATGAAGGTTTTGAGTAGCTTTCCTAAAGATAGAAGTAAAAAGGAAGAAAAATATCATGCTCCTAGTGGTACAGTTTGGAGGATAGGCTAGAAGCTATACAGAATGTATAACAGAGATAACTGCTCAACAATCTATGTGGTGTGACTATGTATCTTTTCTTTTCCTCAAGATGTTCCAGAACTGCTTGTTGGTTAGGTGAATAAACTGTATTTGTTCCATATGATTTAGGTCTATTCCAAATGATTAAGCTCTGTTGCTGTTTAAGATGATGCACCAGTAAAGAGGATCACTACTACTGCCTCCAGGAAAAAGTGGCGGGTCATAGTAGTAGGGGACTCTACTTGGAAAGGCACAGAGGCACCCATCTTTCAGCCTGACCCAGTCTCGAGGGAGGTGTGTTGCCTACCAGGTGCTTGGATCAGGGATGTTGCTGAGAGGCTGCCTGGTCTAGTAAGTCCTGCCGACTATTACCCCCTTCTAGTGGTCCATGTGGGTGCTAGCGACATAGATAGCAGTAGCCTGGAGAACATTAAGAAGGACTACAGAGCCCTGGGAGAGGTGGTTAGGAGCTCTGGGGCTCAGATAGTTTTTCGTCAATCGTCCAGGTTAAAGGGGAGGACCGTGAAAAGGCCATGTGGATTTGGCAGGTTAATAAATGGTTAGAACGGTGGTGCCATAGTCAGGGGTTTGGTTTTTAAGAACATGGGACTTGATTTGGGAGGCCCGGTCTACTGGAGGCTGGTGGAGCTGGTCTGACAAAGAAGGGGAAGAGCTGCTTTGGTAGGAGACTTGCCAGGCTGGTCAAGAAAGCTTTAAACTAGATGTGTTGGGGGACGGGGGCATCGATCCATCCCAACATTCCCAGTCAGTTGCCAGCACCTGTAATAAATGCTCAGAGCAATACAGAGCTATTTCAGCTGCTCCACCCAATGAATGAGCTTTATTTGGAACTCGGCTCAGATGCCTCTATACAAACACTGGTAGTAGGGGAATAAACAAGAGGAATTAGAGATGTGTGCACGGCTACAGGGATATGATATCATTGGTATCACAGAAACATGGTGGGATGGCTCCTATGACTGGAGTGTTGGAATGGAAAGTTATAGGCTCTTTAGGAAAGACAGGCCTGGCAGACAGGGAGGGGGAGTAGCTATTTATGTCAGTGATAGGCTGGAGATAGAAACAGCCTCACACTCGCAGGCCCTTGTCATCATGGGAGACTTCAACCATCCTGACATCTGTTGGAGGGATGGTACAGCCCGGCACAAGCAATCCAGGAGGTTCCTCAATTGTGTGGAAGACAACTTCCTCTTGCAAGTAATAGAGGAGCCGACAAGGAGAGGTGCCATGATTGACCTTGTGCTCACCAACAGGGAAGGGCTGCCGGGGAATGTGATCCTCCAGGGAAGCCTTGGTTGTAGCGATCATGAGATGGTTGAGTTCAAGATCCTCAGGACAGTGAGAATGGCACGGAGCAAGCTTACTGCCCTGGACTTCAGGAGAGCAGACTTTGGCCTCTTTAGGAAGCTGCTTAGTAAGGTTCCATGGGATAAAGCCCTAGAGGGCAGGGGGGCCTAAGACTGCTGGTTGATACTCAGGGATCAACTGCTACAAGCTCAGGAGTGTTGCATCCCAATTAGAAGGAAATGTGGCAGGAGGGCCAGGAGACCTCCATGGATGGATAAGGAGCTGCTGAGGAAACTTAGAGGGAAAAAAGAAGCTTATAAAAGGTGGAAGTGAGGAAAGACAGCCTGGAAAGAATACAGGGACATTGTCCAGGAAGCTAGGGACCAGGTCAGGGAAGCTAAGGCCCAGTTAGAATTAAATCTGGCAAGGGATGTGAAAGATAACAGGAAGGGCTTCTGTAGGTATGTAGCAAACAAAAGACAGACTAGGGATAATGTGGGCCCTCTCCGGAAGCTATCGGGAGAACTGGCTACCCTGGATTTGGAGAAGGCTGAGGTTCTCAATGACTTCTTTGCCTCAGTCTTCACTGGCCAATGCTCTGACCACACCACCCAAGTCTTGGAAGGCAGACACACAGGGACTGTCAGAATGAAGACCTTAAGCCCACTGTAGGAGAGGATCAGGTTCGAGATCATCTTAAGAACCTGAACATGCACAAGTCCATGGGACCTGATGAAATCCATCTGTGGGTTCTGAAGGAGCTGGCGAATGAAGTTGCTAAGCCACTGTCCATCATATTTGAAACGTCATGGCAGTCAGGTGAAGTTCCCGATGACTGGAAGAAGGGTAATATAACCCCCATTTTCAAGAAGGGGAAGGTGGAAGACCCAGGGAATTAGAGACCAGTCAGCCTCACCTCTGTGCCTGGCAAAATCTTGGAACGGTTTCTCCTGGAAAGCATGCTAAGGCACATGAAAAACAACAAAGTGGTTGGTGACAGCCAACATGGCTTCACTAAGGGGAAATCCTGCCTGACCAATTTGGTGGCCTTCTCTGATGGGGCTACAGAACTGATGGATAGGGGCAAAGCAGTTGACGTCATCTACCTGGACTTGTGCAAAGCGTTCAGCATTTTCCCACACGACATCTTTGTCTCTAAACTGGAGAGACATGAATTTGATGGACGGACCGCGGGGTGGATAAAGAATTGGCTGGATGGCCACAAGCAAAGAGTTGTGGTCAATGGCTCAATGTCCAATTGGAGATCAGTAACGAGTGGTGTCCCTCAGGGGTCGGTGTTGGGACCGATCTTGTTCAACATCTTTATCAGTGACATGGACAGTGGGATTGAGTGCACCCTCAGCAAGTTTTCTGATGACTCCAAGCTGTGTGGATTGGTTGATACACTGGAGGGAAGGGATGGCATCCAGAGGGACCATGACATGCTTGTCAGGTGGGCCAATGCCACCTTCGTGAAGTCAACCAAGCCCAGTGCAAGGTCCTACACCTGGGTCAGGGGAATCCAAGGAACAGCTACAGGTTGGGTGGAGAAGAGATTCAGAGCAGCCCTGTGGAGAAGGACTTGGGGGTGTTGGTTGACGAGAAACTGAACATGAGCTGGCAGTGTGTGCTCGCAGCTGTCATGGTTTAAGCCCAGCCGGTAACTCAGAACCACACAGCCGCTTGCTCATTCCCCCCCTTCTTCATCCCCCTGCTCCCAGAGGGATGGGGAGGAGAATCGAAAGAATGTAAATCCCATGGGTTGAGATAAGAACAGTCCAGCAACTAAGGTATAATACAAAACCACTACTGCTACCACCAATAATAATAATGATAAGGGAAATAACAAAGGGAGAAAATACAATTGCTCACCACCTGCCAACTGATACCCAGCCCAACCCGAGCAGCAATCTGGGCCTTCTGGGTAACTCCCCCCAGTTTATATACTGGGCATGATGTGCTGTGGAATACCCCTTTGGCTATTTTGGGTCAGGTGTCCTGTCTCTGCTTCCTCTTGGCTTCCCCTCCCCCCTGGCAGAGCATGAGACTGAAAAAGTCCTTGATCGAAGTAAACATTACTTAGCAACAACTACAAATATTGGTGTTATCAGCATTGTTCCCAGGCTGAAAGTCAAAAACACAGCACTGCACCATCTACTAAGAAGGAGAAAAATGACTGCTACTGCTTCCACTAGACCAGGACAGCAGCCCAGAAACCAACTCCATCCTGGGCTGCATCAAAAGGAGTGTGACCAGCAGGTCGAAGGAGGGGATCCTGCCCCTATACTCTGCTCTTGGGAGACCTCAGTTGGAGTAGTGTATACAGTTCTGCTGTCCTCAACTTAAGTAGTACATGGAGCTGTTGGAGCAAGTCCAGAGGAGGGCCACGAGGATGATAAGGGGGTTGGAACACCTCCTGTATGAAGACAGGCTGAGGAAGTTGGGGCTGTTCAGCCTGGAGAAGAGAAGGCTGCATGGAGACCTCATAGCAGCCTTCCAGTATCTGAAGGGGGCCTACAAGGATGTTGGAGAGGGACTCTTCATTAGGGACTGTAGTGATAGGACAAGGGGTAATGGGTTCAAACTTAAACAGGGGTTGCTTAGGTTAGATATAAGGAAGAAGTTCTTTACTGTGAGGGTGGTGAGGCACTGGAACAGGTTGTCCAAGGAAGTTGTGAATGCTCCATCCCTGGTAGTGTTCAAGTCCAGGTTGGACAGAGTCTTGGGTGACATGGTTTAGTGCGAGGTGTCCCTGCCCATGGCAGGGGGGTTGGAACTAGATGATCTTAAGGTCCTTTCCAACCCTATGTATTCTATGAGTGATATTTTATGTTGCTACATTTTTGAAGAGCCAGCTCCCTGTAAAAAAAGGTAAAAATCAATATTATTACATTGATTGGAAAATGCATTGTTTTTTCTTTATTGCAGAATGGGATATCAGTGTAATTTCATGAAGTGAGATGGTATCTTGGTTGCCAAGCTGGGTGCTTGCTTGCTTGTTTATGATACTTTTTTTCTTCCCTCTTCCTAGCAACAAAGGAACACATTATTATCAGGCCAAGTGAAGATAGTCTCTACTCAATAAGAATTAATCACCCTTTGCAATACAGAAACATGTTTTCTGAAATCTTCGTTCCTCTTATGTCTAATTATATCCACACAACCACCTACAAGCCTTGGGGCACGAGGAGGCATAGATGAGGCTATTTTAAATATTTCACTTTAATGTCAAGCTCTTGGGTATGATTCTCATGTATATTACCAAAAAACTGGAGTAAGTCTGTTACCGCACATGTTAGGCGGAGAAACTCTCAATTTGGAGTTTTAGGAAGCAGGCATTCCTTATTGCAGCGCTGGGCGCACACGCACACAGCTTCGCAAAGGTGAATGCCCCCAATACTTGCTGGCAGCAGCTATATATTTAGCATACTCATGCATATTCACAGCTTTTCCAGGAAACTAGTTGCATATTCATGACATCCAGTAACTATAATAATTGCATTCTAATTATGCATGCGCTTTCTTGCTGAGTGGGGGTCTCTGGTGGTCACCGATAGTCTTCCTCACTGTGTTTACTGAATGACCTCAGTGCTTGCACATGCTCGCAAGGTCCTAGTGCTGAGTTAGCAATGGTATGCCCTTGCTTTTGTTGTGTTCCAGTCTCCGTTATCTTGAAGGTTAGCATCCTTGGTCTTATTTACTGCCTCCTTAGTTGTTATCAGTCCTGTGATGTTCCTTCCCCCATCGGCCGGACATTCCTCACTCCCTACATGTTAGCAATTTAGAACAGTTTGCTGTATTTTACTGGGTTCAAGTCACACACACTATTGTTAGTTTAAACCTATAAATTAAGCCTACAAGTCCAGAATAAAGCTGGTGCAAAATGGAAACACATTCTAATCCCATTTCAGATTTTTTTCCCCCAAGCAGTACACCTTTCTTTCTCTCTGATATTTTTGTCTTTCCTGCCTTCTTAAATTCAGTATCGTTTTCTCTTGAAGTTTAGACACTTAAGGAAATACTAGCTCGCTGGATTATACTCCAGAGGGCGGTGATAGCAAATGCTGTTTCTGCATTTTCTTTCATAATATCCATTTAAAATACCTCTGAAAATAATAACAACAGTCATGTTCTCAGATACTGCACTGGGATGGAGCTTTCTTAGTTGTATTCTGAAACTAGGGTTTTATCTTTCCTAGATAAATTGAATCTTACCTATTATAATGAAGACATGAATTTACAGATGGAAATTCTGTTCACTCTGTGTTAATATCAAAGGGTACATTTGCTCTTGCATCTTCACATAAATGGCATAACAGCAGGAACTGTTTGTTGGTTTTGATAACTTTTATATGTGTTATTCTTAGCAAGAAAGTATTAATCATTCTGCGGAGTACAGGACAGACTCCTGGTGTCTCGGGCTGAGGTAAGTTGCAACATTGTACATAGTATTCCTATCAGTGTGAGTCTTTTAGTACCAAGATTTTTGGAGAGGACTTTTTACTTATCTATGCTGACTGGATTGTGGAGCTCAGTAGAGGATCAGCCATTGCTCAGCAGATATACTAAAATTTGTTCTTTTGCTGGATCTATCATTCTGACATTGAAAGAAGTATCATGACTTAATCACCAGGATAAGTTCTAACTTAAGCCATGCAAGATCAGAGGGTTGAAAATATCATTTTAGGCCCTTCCATTCAGTGGAGAAAACAAATGAAGCCACCAAATGTTCCCAGCCTTCAGCTGTATTTAAAGTTCCTTAAAGTCTGAAGATGGAATCATAGAATGGTTTGTGTTGGAAGGAACCTTAAAGATCATCTAGTTCCAACCCCCCTGCTACAGGCAGGGACACCTTCCACTAGACCAGGTTGCTCCAAGACCCTATCCAGCCTGGCCTTGAACACTTCCAGGGATGGGGCAGCCACAACTTCTCTGGGAAACATGTTCCAATGCCTCACCACCCTCACAGTGAATATTTTTTCCTTATATCTAATCTAAATCTCCCCTCTTTCAGTTTAATGCCATTCCCCCTTGTTCTGTCACTACATGTCCTTGTGATAAAGTCCCTCTCCAGCTTTCTTGTAGGCCCCCTTTAGGTACTGGAAGGCTGCTATAAGGTCTCCCCAGAGCCTTCTCTTCTCCAGGCTGAACAACCCCAGCTCGCTCAGCCTTTCTTCATAGGTGCTCCAGCCCTCTGATCATTGTTGTGGCCCTCCTCCGGACTCCCTCCAGCAGCTCTACATCGTTCTTATGTTGTGGGCGGGGGAAGAACTGTTTATACCGAGATCATCCAAAAGCTAAAAAGTACTGTTGCCATACAAAATAAACAAAAAGATACACCCAACACTTTGTGTCCCTCTCTAGACTGATGTCAAACACAAAAAAGGAAGTATATAGGAAGTGGAAGTAGGAAAAGACAACCAAAGGGGAATACATAAGTGTAACCCAGACATGTTGGGATGGAATTAAGGAAGATCAAATTTACGTGGGAGTTGACATGGGAGAAGGGTATGAAGGACAAAACTAAAAGGGCTTCTACATGTACATGTGTCGTGGTTTAAGCCCAGCCAGTAACTCAGAACCATGCAGCTGCTTGCTCACTCCCCCCCCTTCTCGCTCCCCCTGCTTCTGGAGGGATGGGGAGGAGAATCAAAAGAATGTAACTCCCACGGGTTGAGATAAGAACAGTCCAGTAACTAAGGTATAATACAAAACTACTACTGCTACCACCAATAATAATAATGATAAGGGAAATAACAAGGGGAGAGGATACAATTGCTCACCACTCGCCAACCGATACCCAGCCCAGCCCAACCTGAGCAGCGATCTGGGCCTTCCGGGTAACTCCCCCCAGTTTATATACTGGGCATGATGTGCTGTGGAATACCCCTTTGGCTATTTTGGGTCAGGTGTCCTGTCTCTGCTTCCTCTTGGCTTCCCCTCCTCCCTGGCAGAGCATGAGACTGAGAAAGTCCTTGATCAGAGTAAACATTACTTAGCAACAACTAAAAACATCGGTGTTATCAATCAGCACTGTTCCCAGACTAAAGTCAAAAACACAGCACTGCACCAGCTACTAAGAAGGAGAAAAATGACTGCTACAGCTGAACCCAGGACAACATGATATGTTTGAGGTACTCAGTGACTTCTTTGCCCAAGTCTTTATTAGACCAGGTCTGCTGCTGGGCCTCCCTGGTCTCTCTGATTAGTTATAAATTTCGGGGGAAAGACATACTACCTGCAGTAGAGGAGAATCATGTAATCGATGACTTAACCTGAATATACAGAAATCCTTGAGACCAGATAGAATGGGTTGAAGGAGCTGCATTGTGAGGCTGTTCCATGTCATTTGAAGAGTTAAGGTAACCCTGGTGATAGAAAAAGTCAAATGTTTCAGCCATATCCTAAAAAGGCAAAGAATGATTCAGGGATTTAGAGGTAAGTCAGTCTCATCTTTGTCCCTGGGAACAAATTTCCAGGCATATGAAGAACAGGAAAGTGACTGAGAACAGCCAGCATGAATTTACCAAGGTTAAGTGATGCTAGACCAACCTGATTGCCTTTTTATTTTGAAATTACTAGCTCTGTCGACGAGAGGAAGGCAGAGAAAGTGGCTGACCTTGACACTAGCAAGGCTTCTGACAGTCTGACATAGCATCTTTCCAGTTGCAGTGACGAGATATAGACTGTGTTGGTGAATTAGGAGATGGGTGAAAAACTAGCAGGACTGTCTGGCTTAAAGGGCAGGTGTCACTGATTAAAAGTCTAACTGGCTGTCAGGTGTGAGTAACATTCCTCAGGGCTGTTGGTCAGAGGGAGATCAACAGATGAGAGGAAGGGGCTGATAGCAAACTTAGGAATTTGAGCAGCCAAATGTGAAATCCAGTGGTGGGGACAGAAATAGTCCTGTGTCTTAACATATGCTAGGGACCGAGTGGCTCCTTATATCTCGATGCAGGTTTTGACAAGAGGTTCTTGTTAAGAGAGGTGAGGAGGAAGGGAGACAGCTATTCTTTCTGTAAAATGAAAATGGAAAAAAAAAAAAAAAGGCAAAGCAGAGGATCAATATTTCAGACTTTTTTTTTTTTTTTGAGAAAAAACCAGGCTGATTTCTCTTATGTTCACTGATGTTTATAAGGCTATGGAGTACTGAATGGCAGGGACTTCTGAAATCCTCAGCTACTGCTATTCTAAATAAAAATACAATGCATTTCCAAATTATTTTTTGTCATCCACAAGCATATAAGTGACAAAGTGATTCCTGAAAAAGTTTGCAGGTCTAGAGGGTTCAGCAAATTTAAGGTTATTTGCTGCTGCAGTGATTGATGTCAGGAGTGATTTAGTATTACAGTCACAATTTTGTGATCCTTAGCAGGATTGTTACCCATGAGAGCAGAGAATAGTCCATTCATGCGCTTTGGCAATAAAGTCTCAAAAAGAATTGTTTCTAGGGTTTAAATTACTGGCAAGAACCTTTTACTGTTAGAACTCTAATTGCGCTATCAGTGTGAAGCATATTTTACTTCATACTGTGCATGTTGCCACACATACAGCGTGTGTTTTACCCATGGCCACACCACCCTGAGAACGCCCTATTTTGTCTGATCTCGAAAGTTAAGCAGGGTCGGGCTGGGGTCTTGTCTAAGGTTAGACAACGATAGAGGGGGATCACCAAGAGACTTTCCCCGAGGCTGGACAGTCATGAGTGGCAGGGTTTGTGGGATCATATGAACAAGCACCTGGGCCAGCGGTCCCCTCCTGTGTTTCCGAACTTCACCCCTGAACAACTGCGAAATCCACAAAAATTAGCAGAACGGTTCTGGCAATACCAGAGCAGGACAAATCATGGCAACGTGCTGGGGCTTGGCCTACACCTACAGAGCGTCTCTGGAAAAAGATGTCTCTGGATCTGATGGCAAAGCAACAGACAACACAGCTACTCAACCCCCAAGCACAGCAGCTACACCAACCCCGACAACAGACAGTGCAGCCACTCCAACCCCAGTGACAGACACTGCAGCTGCTCCAACCCCAGTGACAGACACTGCAGCCACTCCAACCACAGTGATAGATACTGCAGCTAAACTTAAGGAACAATCCGTGCCAATATTAGTTGCCCCTATAAGCAAGAGGAAAAGCAAACGAGAGCCACAAAGAGCAACTCGTGCAGTGAAAAAAGATGAAGACCTAATGTGTGTACTACAGGGGATGGCATGTGAACAAGAGTTATCAATAAAAGAATCAGAGGAAGAGGAAGAAGAAGAAGAAGAGGTAACTTCTCAATCCTGGACCTCAACTGAGCTGTGGAATATGCAAAAAGTTATCAGCCTTCTTCCAGGTGAGCACATCGTCACGTGGTTGCTCCGATGCTGGGACAATGGGACTGATGGTCACAAACTAGAAGGTAGGGAAGCCAAGCAGATGGGATCACTTGCTAGGGAAGGGGGAATTGACAAAGCAATTGAACAAGAGAAACAAACCCTCAGCCTTTGGAGGCGGCTCTTGGCAGCTGTGAAGGAAAGGTATCCCTACAAGGACAATGTTACGTGTCGCTCAGCCAAATGGACTACGATAGAGAGAGGCATCCAGGCCCTGAGGGAATCAGCCATTCTAGAGATGATCTATCATAGTCCGGATGCCGGGAATGCACACATAGATACAGGAGAAGTTGAATGTACACGACCCATGGAGTACGCCATCATCATATGCCCACTCATTGACATCAGTGACCTGGAGTGAGGCAGCACCACCAACAGTGGATGAAGTGATTCGTCAAGTCTGAGAGTTCGAAGACAAT